>NC_067126.1:23549754-23849754 GCF_021347895.1 Acanthochromis polyacanthus | reverse complement strand
GGAGCAGTAATGATGTTTAATCCAGGACTGTATGTGTGGATAACAACTCTGAAAGTTCTTACTGCTCTTTGTGAAGCTCTTCTAGAACACTGTGTGCACAAAAACAAAAAAGCAAGCATAACTACCGTATTATGTTTTTGTCAGGTCGTACCTGTAGGCTTGTGTGTGCCTCCAGGCAGGAGTTTGTGTACATGAATACGTGCATTTTCACATTCTTGGCTCTCCAAAACTATGTATAAGAAGCTTGACTTTGTCGTGCCCTGAAGATGAACTTGAGAATCAGCATCGTTTGACTTCTTAGCTTTTGACATGGCTGCCAGTCAGCATCAGGCGCTGGCTGAAACCAGAGCTGCTGCCCTCAGAGGATCTTCTCTCACCCTGTCCTCCCCCCCCCCTCCCCTTCTCTACTGATCTCTGCAGTTCTCAATTCCCTGGTCTGGTCAGGTAAATCTGTTTCATATGACTTTACAAAAGGGGCCCTGCGCAGAGGTTAACACCAAAGGTGGAACACCATGCAAGGAGAAAATTAATCTATAGTTTCTGCAAATTACTAAACTCAATACTGAATAGCTCAGAATTTAAGGACAATGCTCTCTTTCTTTATGTTAGTAGTTAAGAGAAGACTGATGCACTCACAAAGTAAATATGAAACATGTCATACAGTAGGCTTATTCCTTTGTATAGTGAATCTTAATTGTCTACAAAATGTCCGGCCTGTATACATTGAGCAATTCAAGCAAACCTTCTAATCCAAACCCATAACAGATTAGTTTGGGTTCACTGTTTTCTGAGCTTTGATTTTCCCCAGCCACAAATTGATGTCATGCTTGTCAGCTCCCCTCCCGTCTTCTGGGGAAGGCAATAGGAGATGATAGCTGCTTGTTGCCAAGTTACAAAAGGTGAAAGGTTAAGGAATGCCTCTCCCTGTGATGGTGTTTTCAGAGTGGGCCGGTGAAAGTACCGCTCACTCCTGGATACTCAGGACTTTGCTTGTCTTTACGAGGAATCAAACGCTGGTGATTTGGCTCCGTATCTGTTTGTCTCCTGTCTGTGACTTCCTCTCCCCCTGTCAGGGTTTTCTGAGCGCTCTCTGAGTTGTCCATGCTTCTTCATCTCCAGCTCTGGCTTGTCTCTGTCTCCCTCTGGCTTTATCTCTGCGTCTCTGTCTCCGCTTTCTTGCCTGTCACTCCTGTCTTCTAAGCCTCCTCACATTTCATTGGTTGAGTTGCTGCTGTGCGCTTTAAGAGATCGTTCGGTCTAAAAACGTCTCCTACCGTTTGAGAGCCAACAAAACATTACTAGTCCAAGAGAAGGCATGTCCAGACACACACATATACACACCCGCACACAGCGCTTGCTAATTCAAACATGATCAGAGAGCTAAAAGAGAGATTTGAGCTGGTTTGATGTTCTTACAGATATTTCCATAATGAGAAAACTATACTGACAAAAAAAAAATCAAACTGTCAACCAAACCTATAACATCCAGGATCCAAGGTCTGATGATCTTTGGCAGCTTCTCTTAGGCCACAAAATGACATCTATTTGGTATCAGATACCATCTACATTTCACTGTCAAGTTATCCTAAAGCTCATCTCACACATATACAGCCTGCTTCTGCTTTGGACTTTCCCTTTTCTGTATCTCTGTTATCCACACACACGCACTCGCAGAGATCCAGGGTCATTATGGAGAGCCACCGAGCCTCTCCGGAGCATGATAAGTAGCCTTTAACATGGCCTGATATTATCATACTCATGCCTCATTCACAACAGACAAGCTGATCAAAAACCTTGAGCTGCTCCTAAAGGTCATCTATGGGTTTTTCCTGCGGGTCAGACTAAGCCATGAAAGCTGAGGGTCATGGGAAGCTGCAGTTCTTGGCTCGACTGGATAGGAACTTCACTGACAGGTTCTGTTGGAGGATGTTTGTAAAATGGCCGACCACTGATCCCACAGTAAAGAGCAGCACTGGGTGACTGCGCCGTGCATCACAGGCCAAGGACTTGGTGAGCACATCATGACCAATGATCTGAACCAAGGAGGAGGTACAGAGAAATGAGTGGAAGAGTGTGGCCTTTACTCTTGGTTTGGATCAGAACAGGCTGTGTGGACATGTGTGTGCGTGTGTGTGTGTGTGTGTGTGAGGGAGAGAGAGTAGCGAGAGAGTATGCGCCTGTGTTTTAGTGGGTTGAATTGGTTTGATTACATTTGGAGATAGCAATCAGTTCCATTCCACTCGCTGCTTTATTGTGTTTGATGTTCGATGAGCATCCAGACGGAGCAACTCAACAGGCATAGCTCGCTAATATACACACAGACACGCACACGCAGACATGGTGGGAAGGAGGGTCAAACGGGGCACCATTTAACTGGTACATTCTGAGTAATTTCTCAACGCCGCCTACGCTTTGTGACACTGGCAGCGCAGGTGTTTAAAGAACAACCGGCCTGACAACATGTGCAAGCACCTTCCTCTATGCATCAGCACTTTCCGAGCTTTATATGTCATCCTCCATATTTATTTGTCTATTTGTATCAGACTTGATGTATCTCATTTTTTGGTGGCAAGTGGTTTTCTTTGTAAGTAAACACATTTGGAAATGCTCTGTCACTGTTTAGGGTGGGAAAGAAGTGTGCGCATATGTGTGTGTATGTGAGTGTATGGGAGTGATTGTGGTGGGGAGATATGCTCACATACACATACACACACATGCAAATGTTTGACTCGATGCCGTGGAAACGGGCGATGTTTGGTCCTGATAGTTTCTCTCTCTCTTTAATTGTGGGGAAATGGGTTTCAGATGTTACTGTGCGACTGATCACTTTGGGCCCCGCTCGGCCCCGTCATGTCCTCCCAAACCACATCAAGGAGCCCAGGGCTGATGTGGGACGATAGCAGCCCAGCGAGGGAGGCCCGCTGTGGGGCTAAAATGCTCCTCTGGGTGCCCTTGCAATAACAAGATCCACATTAGCAGCAGCCGTGTGATCTGTCGGTGTTAGGCTGCGTCGCTGCCTACAGTGAGATATGTGATGCTACTGCGCCAATGTACAGAGCAGCACAGGAGGGCTCACACGCAGACAGAAGCTCAGGCTAAAGTCTAGACTGATATACATCCTCCTGCATTCAAACCTGAAATCCAACATGACTGGAGCAGAAGATTTTAGCTGCAGCTTTTCATATAAGGCCATTCTCACATATTTGTGACATCTTTATATCGAGCATAGAAGTAACTCTTAAAGGGGAACTTCAGTTTTTTTCAACCTGGGTTCTGTTTTCATGTCTTTTCATACATGTGAGTGATGGAGAAATGAATTTTCGACATAGCTCCAGTATTTAGACAGGCAGGCAGCTTAGCAGCTCAGCTAGCAGCTCAGCTAGTAAAAAGTATGGGGCAACTTGCCCCCCCCGCGTCAAAGTCCGCCCTACCGTGCTTTTTTCCCCACACTGACCGGCTCAGATAGTCTCAACGAGTGTCCCACAATATACTAGAGATGAGAAGTGAACGAAAACCTCCACATTACTTGGCGATCGCTATTTGTTGTGGTCTGTATCCAAATCTCAGGACGCTAGAAAGCAAATCTCGATCCGAAACCAGTGTTTTGGCGCGAGCTATCACACGATTTCGGAACGAGATTTGCTTTCTAGTGTCCTGAGATTTGGATACAGACCACAACAAATAGCGATCGCCAAGTAATGTGGAGGTTTTCGTTCACTTCTCATCTCTAGTATGTTGTGGGACACTCGCTGAGACTATCCGAGCCGGTCAGTGTGGGGAAAAAGCACGTTAGGGCGGACTTTGACGCGGGGCGGCAAGTTGCCCCATACTTTTCGCTAGCTGAGCTGCGAGCTGAGCTGCTAAGCTGCCTGCCTGTCAAAATACTGGAGCTATGTCGAAAATTCATTTCTCCATCACTCACATGTATGAAATGACATATGAAAACAGACCCCAGGATGAAAAAAACTGAAGTTCCCCTTTAATTGTAGAGCTGATGCTGACATCTACATGCTCATCTGTTGCACAGGTCAGGCCTGTATACTGAGCTGTTTAGGAGGACAAAAACAGGCTAAATAGTAGCTTTAAGACCAAAGATTATGATCTAAATTTCCATTTTTAAGCTTTTTCCAATCAAATGTGTTTTTTGACGGCAGCCCTGTTAAAAATCCATAAAGCTATGTTAAAAACTTTATGAACATAATCAAACTAATGAAAACTATCCTTGACATATTTTCAGCACCTGTTGAAGAGATGGCAGACCACTGTGGGTGTAACAAACCCACATTCCAGTAATAGAGCCTTTTGGTTGCGTTGGTTTGTTTTCCTTGGATGACTCCTTACCCCTGGGTGAGGACTCTGGTAATTCACATGGGAGAATGCAGGGGTTGATGTCATGTGTTCCAGCTTCAAGAGCGGGAGAAAGAGACAGATACACAAACACAGAGAGAGAGAAATTTGGGAAACAACGCTGCCCTCTGTTGTTGAGTATTACATGAATAATAGCCAACATTTGAACAGAGAAACAAATCCTTTGAAAAAATCCAGCTGGAATATAGAGACACAGCCGATGTGGAAATTAAAACAGTGAAAATGAAGTGCATTTACTCAAGCACTACTTTACTGTAACCAATATTTTAGAATAATTATCTTTAATCCCCAGTCTCCTCGGTATGGTTACTAATTGTAATATTTGGCTTCTGATGTTGTGTTTTTTAAAAAGCACTCTGTGTTTTTTCTTTAATTGAAACTACTAGCTTGTTCTCAATCTGCAGCAGTAAAAGGCTTTTTCAGGTTTGCATTGATGATGAAAACAACATTTATTCAATCAGACTGACCATTTTTCTGCAGAAGAAGAAT
Source organism: Acanthochromis polyacanthus (assembly GCF_021347895.1). NCBI lineage: Eukaryota > Metazoa > Chordata > Actinopteri > Pomacentridae > Acanthochromis > Acanthochromis polyacanthus. The sequence continues at coordinate 23,844,897 of NC_067126.1, read as the reverse complement.
TGTTGCTTTTAGAACTTTAACTGAACTAAAAAGCAGTGTCTCGATATAGCTCTTTACAGTTCCATTCAGTGTTGAGTTTTTGTAACAGGTTGACAAGATTTCAACATAACAGGGCTTTAAAAAACTGTAATTCAATTACTGAATTTCATATTATAATTCCTTACACTACTTGTTACTGAAAAAGCGTGTTTTGTAAGTAATGCTTTACTTCCCAACTTTGGTTGTGGGTAATGCCTACATTGTTGAACTGGTACTTCTCTGCCAAACCTTCTGAATACTTATTTTACCACTGCACGTTTAAGATATCTATATGTACAGAAGTGCATGTTTTTGTCAGTTATTCAACAATCATTCAAGTAAATAGCCAGATTTTATTTCAGATTGTGTCACAATTACCCCTCAGTATCCGACCTCACATCTCATAAGCAGCCTGAACACAACAGATGGACATTTCTTTGGTTTATCGGGTTATTCAGATGAAAATACTAAATATCTAAATATGTGTTGCTTCTTGTGTTGTCAAAGTTGTCATGTCTTTTTGTCGAAAACGTGCCTTTGTTCACAACATTTTTCATGTTGCCTGGAGTAGCTCTGTGTTTTACTTCGATGAATTGTTTGTAAGCATCATTTTAAATACAGATTGATGCACCTTGTTTTCTTGGTAATTTTAAAGGGGATTCATTTTCATGCATTCAATAAGCATTCAATAAGCAGCTGCCTTCTTCATTCGCTTGGAGTCACTGATCATGAAACCAATGAACATTTTGGATCCTAATTTTATTTTGCCTCTTGTTATCCGCACTTCGTCTCTCTCAAATGCATTCCCTAGAAATAACAGACAGAAGATTTTCATTCTGTTATAAGTTTTTCTCACATGTGCATGCATTTTGCTGAAAATCAAACATCACTTCGATCTACTGCACGCCAGCAGGTGAAATACAGCAATGACCAAACCGAGAAGAACCAAAGTCTCCCAGTTAGGAGGTTTATCCTGTATAATTCACAGGGACACAATGTGTTCGTCAGCGTGTGTGTGCATGTGTACCTCCATGCATGTTTGTGTGCGACTGTGACAGTGGGAGGGAGAGGGGGAGGAGGATGTGGGAGGGAGGGGAAGCATGATAGCCACCAGTTGAATGTATCAGCCAGCTGGCCAGCAGCCGCAGAGCTGTGGAGCTCTCCTGATCTTTGGCTCAGTGAAAATACAACAGCCAGAGGCGAGAGGGGGACTGAAAAGGGTCTATTTGCATTGAGGCTGGCTGGGCAGTTGTATTTTTGTTACAGTTACAATGGAAATTGAGGGTATTTTCTGTCTGTGTTTTGATAGCTTACAATGGAGGAGTGAATGGTTTGCTGGTGTGTGAGCTGAACCTGCACCTGCAACTTTACAAACTTTTTTGTGTGGTTTGTGAATTTTTGATACACAGGAAGTCGAGTCATCGTCGTTTACTGAAATTAAGTCTTCAATTTCTATGTGTTTTGTTTGAAATTTACACAAAAAAATCCCAGAAACCTGCATAGATCGCGATGCCTTCGGCCTGCGGGCATGATAAGCCCACAGACGAAAACATAAAAACATCTGTTACTCATATTTCGTGATCCTTCCAAGAGGAGCAATCCAAGGTTACTCTAAGAGGGTCATCATCATTTCACTCTCTGTCTCTGTCCAATTCTGGTTTCTTTCTGTTCTCCTCCTGATCTCCTTCAGTAGCTCCTATTGAGCATCAAAGCCTCCACGCTCTGTTCCTATGGAGCAGGAATCTCCCTACTGTGTAAACATCGCTGCGGTCCTCTCCAACTGAGAAACAGATTGGATTTGAACCTGCGTGTGAACCTTAACATCTATACTGTATCATTCAGCCAAAAAGAAATCGAGGCGTAGGTGGAAGGACTGTTATCTTGCTTGGGATCTAATTTACCTTTGCAAGTGAAAGGAGAGCACGGATGGAGACTGATCTGTGGTTTTCATAACAAGATACGTATCAATTTAAAATCACTCTGCAGGATTTGGAAATAGAGAGTATTTTTCTTTTTGAGTGGATGATGCTAGAAATATGTATTAATTGAATTATCTGTAGACCAGTTATGAAAATGCCTGCTGGATTTTAATTGAAGCGGATGAAACATTTCCATCTGTTGTTGTCATGTTGAATTGATTTCTGAAATCACATTTTTTTAGATGTGTAACAAGGTCTTCCAGAGAGAGGAGGACAAGACGTGATCCGGCAAAGCTCAGGAGGAGAGAAGGGTTTATTTTGGAAGAACAAAGAGGGGTTGGCAGGACCAGACAGTATGTCATCAAAGGCAGGCGTTGATGACAAGCACAGAGTGTGTGTCTGCAGAAGTGAAGGAGTGTGGTCACTGCCTGTTGTGGTTTTATCTGCATGGGCACTTTAATGAATTGTGGCCTTTGTCTGGCGAGGACAGGCCGATGAGGATTAAATCGGTCTATGAATGCACGGCTTCTCTTATGCACACTTAAGTGCAGAGCATACACACACATACATCTGCACACAGAGTCACAAACACTGATAAGAAAATGTTGCACTGCAGACAAGGGCACAGCCTGGTGGGGAACCATGGTAGTGTCACCTGATTTGTACACTGTATGTCATCAACAATATCCACAGGCTTTGTTTTCCTTTAAATGTATGCTACAGGCCAAAAGTTTGGAAGCAACTTCAAGTTCCTGTTTGCACTGCCTTTCTTAAAAACCAGTATGAATTCTATGGATTCTGAGATGTATTTACTGCATGATGACACTTTGCTTTCACTGATTTGCACAGTTTTTCTAAATTTGCCTTTAGGTATACATTGAAGTTGCCAGAAAATTGCTGAAGAAATGTTAACAAAAGAAAAGAAGGGCTTAATTTTAGAGTTAAGAAGATTTGCAAGAGTCACAACTTCAGTGCAAAAGTAAAAAAATTAAAAAATAAACTAAAACAAATCACAATTTACATTATTCACTTTAGCTCTTTGGCTTTTGAGGGTTTACATACAAATATCCTAATAAATGGCTGGACTAAAACAGCTGAGGAAAGAAACAAGAGAACAGATACAAATACCAGATAATTATAGTAAAGATGTATTCTGATGAATTTCTGTTTGTAGAACAATGTTTATGCTGTTGCAAAGTATACTAAAGCAACTATAATCTTTTTTGTACAAATTTGACCTTGGTTCATAAGTTTTTTTTGTATTTTTTGAAAATCAATAAATAGGAATTCATTAATTCTTCATTTAAAGAAAACTACATCCCAGTGGTTCCTTGCCAAAAACAAAAAATTCTAAATATAATTCAATCATTAGCTGAATATTGTATATTATTGAACAATATTTTGAACACTGATGAATATTAGATAAGGTAGTTTATCAATATAATCACAAAAAAAAACTACACTGACAGTCATTAAAAACTTTGAGACCATATTTTTCAACATAATTTTTATTTTGAAGACCAAAACTGGATTTTCTTCATATGAATCATTTGTTTAGCATATTGGCATACAGAAACAAAAATCTAAAGTTTCAAGAATGATTTCAAAATAAAGAATTTCACAAAAGAAAACGGCACCTGCCAAACACAAAGTCACAACAGTCAATACAGAGTATGGCCTCCATTTGCTTCGATGCAGGCAGCAATCCGTCGGCGCATGCTTTGGACCAGGCTTCTGATTGTGGGTTGGGAACAGCCCATACGCCTGGCTACATCACTGTAGCTCAAACCGGCAATACCCAGTGACCGGAGACGTTGTTCATGTGATAGACGCGGCATGATGCTGTTCACTGGACTAACAATGGTGGCCTTTTTTGGGCCTTTATATAGGCCTTCAAAACCCATTCTCAAATTGTGCAGATACTCACTGAGTATTGCTTGGTGTGTATTTGGTTCACTTTTGCAAAGTGACCAACCCATGTGCAATGAATCATGACAAAATGACAACTCATCATTATCTCAACTACCAGGGCACTAGATCATCAGTAAATCCACAATGAATAATTACAACCCCCCTACAAGTAGAATTCTGCGTACATTTCTACCTCAGAGTTTCTATTGACTGTCATCTGTTAGAGTGTAAAATTAATGTCGTATATTTTTAAAATAAGTCCACATGAGCTTGATTTGTGCTTGATTTTGAATATGTTTTGTGTGAATATGTTTCTTCCTCATCCTTATATAACAGTAATACATAAAAAGAGAGTTGACCTGAATGTGTGTTTGTGCCCAAGTCTGCATGAGAGCGAGGCAGAGTCCTGGCTCTGTGCTTGTCCCCATCCGCCTTTTGGCTGCTTCAGATAAGAACATCAAAGCATTTGAATGCTTATCGTCCCTTGTTCTAATTATAGCAGTGAGCCACAACAGTACGGGACAGAACCGCCGGCTGGTTTTATAAGACAGAAGAAACCTCCATCCATTCTGTAACTCTGTGTGTGGATGTGAGAGGGATCACAGCCTTTGATCACCTGGCTGTGTTTCATTGAAATGATACACCGCTAAAGCCCTGTTTTGATATCGTTTTGTCTTTTGTTACATAATTCAATAGGAAGCAGCAGGTGGGGCTGCTTAACACCAGATGCTGCTTTTGTGTTGTTACATGTTACATGTGCCTTAACAGGGTAGGCAAATTAGCTTTTTTCAGTTGCTGCTTCAAAGCTGGTATCCATAATGTGCTCGCTCATCAGAATACTGCATTTCATTAAGACGCACTTATCAGCCTGCTATGCTTTGCTGGGACACATATTTTGGTTCTTTCACAGCAAAATCAAGCAGCAGCAGAGCAGATCTCAGTTGAAAAGATTTCACATTAAAGCATGCCCTCTTTTCTTTGAGTTATTTATTTATTTACTTTTTTATCACTTACATAATGACAGTGAGCTGGGAAGTGACACTCCAATGATGGCAATCAGGACAGGCCAAAAATCTATGTAATAATTAGTTTTGGGCAGAGTAATGTAACAGATTAAGTTTTGCAATTCAAGTAATCAAACATTAGCTACTATATCAAACAACCAAACAAGCCATAAGAATCATTATTAATGCACACAAACTGGTTCATTAGTTCATGATGTACTGTATGCTGTACAAACCCATGTCTTATTGTTTGGATAGTCATAAAGGCACGCTTCTGCACAAATTTGCTGTTATTAGCAGCCAAAAGTACACAAGTACCTCCTGCCTGATACCATCACCTACTTTATGTACCTTTTGTTGTATGAACTTGGAAGGATATATGCATTGAGCCCCAACCTCTTGGTTTTATGTCTTGTAATAAAACATGATCGTTGATAGAAAGATGTAAAGAGGATATTGCGTCTGTCGTTACTGTTATTAGCCTGCGGAGCTACATATTATGGGCCATAAATGAGGCTATGCAATAAGCTTGAGTCAGTACATTCAAAGGTAAACGTGCAGCCGAACATGCCCTACAGACAATATAAGAATTGCAAAGAGTTGTTCATTTTTGGTAATCCAAAAATAATCTGACTTATTAGCTTGTTAGTAGCTGATGCTGAACTGTAATAAGTCAGTTTTTAATGGCAGTAATCTTGAAATGTATCAAGTTACATTTAATGTAATGTTACCAATGCCGGCGATTTTCCTGTATTTGTGTACCTGTTAGACAAGCTGGCCTTACTGCAAACTGAATTGTTTTGAGACAGCAGTGTTGACCACTGATCCATAACAACTTACTGAAGACCCCTTCCATTCAAAGTATTTTCACCTTATTTACATACCCATGTGGTATTTTTTTATAGACGGAAAAACACATGTTGAGCAAAATGAGAGATCAATGCTATAGCTGAGCCTTTGCGTCTTGAAACTGCAGTGTACTGATGACAATCTCCAGAACGTAAATTCACACTTCAGGTCATTTTACGTCGTAATCCTGAAGAAAATGAAACTGTCTACTTGTCTGTTATGATTTGATTTTTTAAAAATTATTACAACTTGCTATTGTGTATGGAGTAATAGGAGTGCCAAATCAAAATATAAATAAATAAATAATTAAATAAATAAATGTGGAAATATAAAGAGAAATAAATAATTAAATAAATAAATGTGGAAATATAAAGAGAAATAAATAAATAAATAAATAAATAAAAGGCAAAAACAGAAAAGGTAAAAGCAAAGACAAAATTTTCCTTTTATTTATTTATTTATTTATTTCTCTTTATATTTCCACATTTATTTATTTATTTATTTCTCTTTATATTTCCACATTTATTTAATTATTTAATTATTTATTTCTCTTTATATTTCCACATTTATTTATTTAATTATTTATTTCTCTTTATATTTCCACATTTATTTATTTAATTATTTATTTATTTATATTTTGATTTGGCACTCCTATTACTCCATAATTGTGTAGTGTAAACTAGTTTCACAGTGTTTGACCGTGAGCTGTTTGTGGTAAGCTGCAGCAACTGGAAAGAGGCGGGTGGAGGGAGAGGTGGGGACTTCATAGATGTGAGCAGTCCAGAGAAAGTAAAGTTGCAGAGTTACAACAAAGCCATCTTAAAGCATTAAGTGGTCATTGTCATAGAAAAACCTCTAAATATGTAACTTGGATAAGGATTTAGTCAATGAACAGAGAGAAACTTTAAGGAACAGGGTAATTGTCACAAAACTAAGACTTTTTGCTGTGATGGCAAGATTAGTTGAACGTATTGTTTTGTTATTTTTGTCAGATAAAATAGTCATCTATAAGCTGAAGAAAAGCAAAGTCAAAGAACTGAAAGACCTTTTTTTCCTTTTGTCAGTCTCGATAGAAACAGGTGTAAGCACCGGTGACCACATAACCAGTGGGTGCACAATGCTTCAGTTAGGAAAGTACCAAGTTGTAAACAATGTGTATGTGTAAACAGAGCCGATCCTTATTCACAAGGGCAACAATCATTTAGGGGCAAACACCAAACACCTGTTCAAATCACACAGTGCTTTGGAAGCTGGAAGGTCCAATCAGCACATTTACAGGTAGGATCAAGGGGGAATACATGAGGTACACAAAGTGGAAGCTGTCTTTTCAAGAACTGTAACTCAGGGATAGATGTTTACATTCTGCATGATGGAAGGCTTGTAGTTAGAATTTTTTTGGCATTATATGTGCTTAAAAAGTTAAAACCTTGAGACTGTCAAAGGACAGATTTTTTTCCCTTTCAAGACAAAAACACTGCACCACACCCTGATGAAATGACCCACAGATAGGGTCTCAAAATGAGTGTAAAAGCTGTCACTTTAGGCTAAGATTATGGTTTAACAATACAAAGGATTGCAGAAATCCCCTGAATGAGCTGCAGAGTTTAATGTGTGATCCGTGACTGTAGCGTCGCGAGCCAAGGGCAAGTTTGACACTGAAAAGCAAGTGGAAACAGCATGATGATAACTCTACTGGGCAGGTAGACCAGTAGTAAGCCCATCGCAGTAGTAAAGCATCTTCCCTGAGCTCTGCTTGTGTATTTCTCAATGAGGGGGATGACTCAATGATATCTGAACTGGCCCTTCATTGGTGTTAACAATCCTGCTTTGTCATGGATAGGAAAATATGTGAATATCTGCGTGTGTGCGCAGCATTATCAGCAGCACCATGGCCACGCAGCTGCAGACAAGAGGAGGAGAGGCAGCTCTTTCACAAGTCTGCAACATTCTCAGTGACCCACCTGTTTGTGTGCGAGAGTGTGTGTGAGAGTGTGTGTGAGCTAGTGATTGTATGATCCCACCTGTCTCACTCTGCTCTCTCTAGATTGTATTTTCTCTCCACCTGTCTGTATCGGCCGTGCTAATCCCTCCCACCAGCTTTGACAGACGTGTCTTCGATAAGACGCGACATCCGATCCCCTTACTGCCGTTTGATCTGGCCAGCGCACACACTCACACACACACACACACACACACACACACACACACACACACACACACACACACAGGGAGGCAGATTCCTCTTTGTATGCTCTCAAAAAGCAGAGCAACACAGTCAAAAAAAAGGCAGCAGTAAGATAATATTTTATTCTTTCTTCTCCAGTTCATTCTCATTTCTTTATCTCTGAATAATTCACTATATTTTCATAAATAATTGTCCAGTAACTCTGGCAACTCAGAGCTGTTCAAAACATGCAGCCCTGGTTCGTGTCTCAGAAAATAATGAGGGCTGATGTTGGCAAGAAAAAAATAATAGAATAAGTTATAAAATATTTATAAATGTGCTGCTTTTTGTATTGGCTTAGTTTTTTATTGAGTTTCGATAAAGTTAAAGCCAAAGCTATTTTGTCTACGTTGTGAAGTCATGTAATAACTGAAGATGTAGAATGGATGATCAAACACTTTTGCAACAGAAACGAGAAGATTTGTCCTTGCAGTATTGTGTGTCTTTATACAAACACTAAACGCAAAAATGCATATACTCTGATATATTGATGAATATGGTGTACAATACATATGTACAGGATTTGTCCCTTTGCAGTACGCTGTATCACATCCATGTCTAAAGCAATCGTACCAAGTATTTAAAGCATTGTGGCATCTTCTTCTTGTCAGTGTTGTGTTTTCCACCACCCTCGACCTCCCTGCTCACTCCCACTGCCCTGGCACATCCTCAGTTAGCAGATGGGAGAATTCTGTCACTACAGCAAATATTAGTCAGAGGTCTCAGAAACCTTTCACTCCTCCTCTTTTCAGTCCCTCTGGCCCGATATGTCATTCTGCAGTTTCACTAGAACTAATTAAATGTCAGGATGAGGTGGTGAAGATGCCCGCTGACAGAAAATGTCACCAGAAAGCCCTCCTTTCATGACAAATATTCAAAAACTCTCAGACTGGGTGGATATGCAGTCAGCTGGATGTGACTGCCCTCCAGTGGCCAACTTTCACTTGTCTGCCCTAAATTTACAGATTAAGAGTGACTGTTTTAGATTGGCTGGCTGATGGAAAATGCTGGAAAATATATTGTTCTGCTTCTACCAGAGATAAAGCAGAAGAGGCAAGAACGGATCTGGAAAAATCTAATTTATTTCTGACCATCTAAGCTGATAGCTAATATTTAATAAATCCTTCAAGATTTCAAAAATCTACTATACCATGGAATATTTGTGAACTTCCTTTAAAATGCTTGACTGCTGGACAAAAACATACTGAAAACAGAAGAAAAAGTCACATCCTCTTCACAAATGTGATGCGTGTTCTACTGAAATGAAAACAAATAGATAAGTAAGATATCTGAATGTTACGGCCACCAGTATCGGTGTGCCGTTTGGTTTCTGGGTGGTTATCTCTTGGGCCTTTGTGTGGGGAAAATTGCATGTGTGGGTTCAGCTGTGGCTGTGCCTGAGTCTCTCCAGGATCCTCAGCTGCCAGCCATTCCAGCCAATGAGTCAGGAGTTGATGACCTGCACTGCAGCCCTGTTCTCCCTGCCTTCTGACATCTCGAATTGGGCTCCCCTCCTCCTAACCAATCAGACCAGTCATCACCACACCTGCAGAGTGTATATATCTGCCACCATGTTCTTGGTCTGGGTGGCTGGTATTTGTGACCAGTCTGCCCTGGTGCTTCTGTGTGTGATCGTTTGTTTGCATTTTTGATGAGTTTTGGTCTGTTGGTACGTGTGGTTGGGCTGGTGGGTACTGCAGACCACTCATGGTGAGTGCTAAAGACACTGTGGGCTTAGTGAAGAAGCCATTTGAGTTCTGAGTCTTCGTTACCTGTGTGGTCAGTGTGTGTTTGTGACCTGTGTGGTCAAATGTGTGAATGTGAGGCACCAGTTTTGTTTAGTTTGTCTTTGTGCTGTTGTATTAGTTTTTGTTACTGGTGGTGGGTGTTGCTGTTGTATTTATGTTTGGCTAAGGAGTTCAGTTGCTTTGTTTTGGGTTTAGATAAGTTTGGGAAACTCTGTTAGCCTTCGTTTTGTTATATTATGTTCTTTGATTTAGCAACACTCACCAGTCTTGTGTTCATTGTTGTCACTTATGTTTCTTTGCTACTAGGCAATAAATCCCTTCACCTCAACCAGTAACATCTGTTTTTTTTTTTGTTGTTGTTGTTGTTGTTGCATCCAGCCAACCCCTAGAGGTTGGATTGTAACACTGCATCTCTCATTGCTAAGCTCTGCTTGGGAAAACAAAACAGAGGTTTAAAGATATCAATATTTTTTTTAAAAGAGCTGATGTCATTGGTGAAGTAAGGACTCTCAATAAACTGCATCTTATACCTTTAATTTTAGAAGTGGCTATACTGTATTCCAACTTGATTCAGCATCAGAATAAAATCTTTTCACTACCCCTGAAGAGCTTATAAGCAACTAGCCTTCTGTCTTATGGTTCTTGGAGATGTTTCACCTCTAATCCTAGAGGCATCTTCAGTTCGGACTGATGGGGAGTCCCACATAGATATAATCAACCACAAATCACATGATTGATGGCCCATGCCTCAAAGTGTGAATGAAAGACATTAATGGTGATGAAACTTTCTGAGGAGAAATCTCAAGACTGCAAGTACCTGATAACTGCTGTTGTGGCCCCCTCCTACCTTTAGACAAAGCTGTTTCAGTTCAGCGTAGTTGTCTTTCTTCACCCCTCCCTCAAATCATCAGTCTGCTCTGTGCATATTATGAACATTTCTTTTCTCAAAGGAGGGTCCCTTAATTTTAAAATAACACAGATGCATGGCTCGACACTGGACAGCCAGCTCCTGAGAACAACATTCTGCAGTCCACCTGCATCTGAAAGATGAGGAACACAGCCATTCACACCTGGACGCATGTGAGTATTGGGTTGCTAATGTGCTATAAGCCATGGGAGTTGGAGGTGACAATCCAATCAATCAATCAGCTGGTCCTGAAGAAGCCTCTTGGATGGGAGGTGTAACATCCTCAACAATCAAAATAACATTTGGCTTCCACGGAAGCTCTTAGGATTACCCTGACCTGGATGTCTGAGGATCTACGCAGCCATGTTTTCACAAGTCAAATGCTGGAATGAATTCTGTTGAGAATGCACGTTTTACGGTCAGATGAGGTTAAAAATGAAATCTAGATAATGCAGAAGTCAATGGAAACTGCAGCAGCTGCCACAGTTGCACTGAAACACCACCAGGGGGAGAACTGACTGCAGCCAGTGACAAGAAACTGAAACTGAGTGTCCTCACTTGAAACATCTTCTTGCATAATCCAGAATATGCACACAGCAGCTCAAATTTGTGATGATGTTCTGCTCTTTTTCCTTTCAACTGAGTCAGCAGCAGACTTTGATAAGCACAGCAGCATGCCCCAATATGCCATAGATGTGAAGTTTGATGTCGCTGTTATGCAATATGCATATTCCACATGAGACATATTGGATATTCATATTGTAGGCTGAAAAGCAACAGCATAGAAGAGAGGAGAAGACGAGAATAAGCAAAGTTTAGCAACTGATACATTTCAAAACAAGTATTTTGTACTCTCAGATGATTCATAAACTGACCAAATGTCCTGATGTACGATGAAGAAAGCAAATTTTGAGGGTTTTAGCATCATGCAAACATTCAAGCCCATTGTTTTGTCATCTGTTGCAGCACTGGATGTTCTGTCTGTCGGATTCATTTACATATCAGATGTTCCCTTCATCCTGAAATGAATAATGTGAGTGAACATCCGGAACAGAAAACAACTGTGTGTGTTTGTGTTTTTTCTGACCATTTTTTTTCTTTTTTTCATACAACTGCAGACAGTAATTATGCATAGACTGTTTGTTGTTCATGTTGTTTCTGTTTAGCTAAGGAGCCCACATTCATATTTAATTCCAAAGACCAGTTATTATGAATATTACTAGTTATTATTGTATGTTTTTTATTATTATATGCCTGAAAATACACTCATTTTCTGTCTTTCCATTGTCTTTTTTCATTTGTTGCAAGACTTAGGTGACAAGGCTGCTACAACATCACAGCTTCACAGTGGCATTTTTAAGGTGCTATTAAGTCGTTTTCAAGCCAAAGCATTTCAGTCTTCCTCCCACATCTTCTTTTCTGTCATTTTTCATGACCCGCCATTTTCTCTCCTCCTATTCCAGCTCTTCACACATCAACTCCTGCTCTTCTCACTCCTCTACTGTAATTCAGATCTGAGCAAAACTGTGTCGAAAAAGTGGTTCAATGTTTGATGTAACTGATCTTTACACATTACACAACTGATGATAAACATTTAATCTAATGCACAGACAGATTCTGCTTTGGGAGTCTGCCCTACATTTGCTGTTATGATCCAACCCTCTGTGTCATTGCTCTCATTTATTCTTTTTTTTTATTTTTTTACTGTGTCTGAATAATAGATTCCATTTACTTTTTATATCCATTTGGGATGCTAACCAGTAATTATGTCAATCAGTACATAAAAATAGCACTGAACAGGTGGTCTATAATTAGTTGCTTTTAGCTACAAATTACACCGGAACACGCACTAATTTCATCTTTTGCCACACATAGAAACCTTGATAAAGATTGCATACAGTATTAACTTTAAGTTCAGTTTAGCACAATCTGTTTAAAGCTGCACTAATCAATGTTTTAAAAGAACTTGTAGTGAAGAAACACCTGAGAATTATCACCAAACTCTGCTGTTCCCCTGAGCATTACACAGTGCATTAATTAATTCATCGTTTTGGTTTTCCGGCCTGTACACAAGCTCTAATCTCATCATCCCCTGTTCCCCCCACAGACATCTGTTTTCAGCGGAAGAGAGGGTGTGATTAACCCCCCATACAACACATGTCCTTAATCAAATGGATGAAAGAAAAAAATTAACGAGACGGAGAGGAGAGGAGAATATAAAGACCCAGATGTCTTTATGAGGAGTTGGTCCAAAGAAAAGTGTAGATTTCAGACTCAGAAGTACAGTTTCAAATGAACGTTAATGTTGCTGTGCATGTTTCCGACTGTTAAAGTAACTCTAACTAACCCTATTTTTTAAAAATCATCTGTATCTTTACTTTAATTCTATAAATGGTCACATCTATATATTGCTACAATTGTGAATCCTTTTTTTGTGATATTCAAGGTGTGATGTTATGATATTTCGTTGCAATGGACATACTTTAAACAAGTGAAATATTTTGTCAGTGTGCGTGGGAATGAGTCGATGTAAGACAAAGCAAACACTTTTCAAATATTCTATCAGCAAATTATTTAGTTTTAGACCTACAATATGCTGTCACTTGATAGGTCAACTTGCAGATGTTCTACTTTCAGACATTACATCAATGATCCTGCCTTTACCCTAAGTCAGCTGGGATAGACTCCAGCCCCTTGCGACCCTAGTGAGGATTAAGCAGTGTATAGACGATGGATTGATGGATGGTTTGTACGATTGTGCGGGATGTTTTCTATCTTCTTGCAATTTTTTGTAACAATATAAAGGCTTTACTGGGTGCTTTAATCCAGAATTTCTCATTGTTAAATGAGAAATAAATGATGAAATATAAATAAAAGTAAATAAAGAAGATAAAATTTCCCTCATATGATCCAGTCTTTTCCTCTCACCTTCTCTTCGTGCAGTCCTACCATTCATAGATGTTTTTATTTCCCCCTTTGGTATCTACATATTGATATATAATGGGGCCAGAGGAGCTTCATGTCTAATACATTGAGATTATTCCTCTGTCACATCCTGTTGCATTTTGTTTGATTTGTGATGAAAGAGTTTCTTTTCATCGGCATCTTATTTTTGATGTGTCGGATCAAACGCTGGCATGATCAAAAGACTTTGTGTGGAACGGGAAGTACTTTACAGTGTTGGGATAGGACTTTCTTTCATCCTAATTTGAAAAGTTTAGCTCGAGTTACTTCCCTGCTTCAGTCTGTTATCTAGTCACAGTTGTTTTGGCAATTTCAACAGGTGAAATAAACAGTTTATTGATAATGAATGGAGCACTTGGGTTCTAAAGATGGTAGTCAGGCTGAGGTGATCATGAGAGACATTAGGATAGATGAGCCTGATTACAAAGATTGAATGCAAGGCTCATTGTTTTATATATTAAAATTCTTGGCTGTTGAATTGATGTTTGTCTGCATGGTTTAGGTGCTGAAAAGAGAGAAGAAAAAGTCTGACTATGCAAACAAAGCAGGAAGCATTAACAACAGCAGAACTAAATATGTGAATTTTAATGTTACAGAAATTTTATTTGAATATTGGAATGGTTTGATGTTACTGATGCTTTTCTAGTTATTGTTTGATTTCAAGGAATTTGTCTGATGGGGACTTGTTACACCACTAATGAGTAATTAAAATATGCTTGTGGTGTTTCTTGTGCTAAATATGATGATTGTGACAATTATGACAAGATGACAAGTTGAGAGAAATTAGCAAATGTAACATAAGTAAACAGATAACGTTAACAACAGCACATCTATCCATATTTGTCCTATTTGTACCAAACTTTTTCACTTAATTTGTTTAGACCATTTGACCCTAATCTGAATGCAGCATTTTGTCACATAAACTTTGTACAGTCAGCCTGTCTTACCTTGAATCTATATTTTGTAGATTAACTGCTGCATGATTTTATTGAATTGTCTGCATCTTGCTGTGATTAACCAGATATCATCAGTCTGTTCATGCAAACTGACATAAAAATCAATGACATGTAGAATGTCAGGATTTCAGTGAAACTACACCAATAACTTGAGGGATTGGGGAAAAAAATCTGAAAAAATGAAAGGCCACAAAAAGCTATTGGATATAGTTTAGATTTCTCGATACATCTATACAGCTCATTTTTATTCTGTTTAATATAAAGACTACTACATGCTTTTTATATCTCAGAATATAAAAACAGACAGGGAATGCGTAAAGCATATGGAACGATCTGTAGAGTTACATCAGAGCACAAGTTTGCAGTCAAGTATTGCATTTCTGTTTATAATTCAGCTACATGGCAAAGCGAGGCGTGCAGACTGTGCCGTGTCAGTGCTATTTGTATCTGCTTCCACTGTAAGCTGAATGGAAAGATCAGTAGTCATGTAACTTCGCGGAGTGTGCCAGGTCTGCTGAGGTTAATTGGATCACCCTCAGGTCCCACCTGTATCCTGAGACATGCAACACATTCCGAGTACCAGGGTGTGAGATTAGACCTGTTGACCGGTAGATTAAAACACCTATCAGGTACACCGGCAATGATGACTTTCCACATTCTAGCCAAGCGAAATATAATATGAGGTTTTGCTGCCAGTTCAAGCACAAGTGCCGATGAGGTTTTGTCTTGTGAACATTGTGCAGGGGCCAGGAAAGAAGCACAGTCTACCATGCATAGAAAACATTTCAACTTTGGTTTGCCCACAGTTGGCCCAAACCCTTTGTACAGATTTCTTTCCAACAACTCTTCGGGGAACATTCTTGTATGAACTACTGGGGAAAGAATGAAGCACTCGTGTGGTTGTAAAAAGTTTTTTGAAAGTGGCCCAGAAACAGTCCAGTAACTGTTGTCTGACTCCACAGACTTTATAATATTTGTGCAGCTTTTTATGCACAAGCAGCTGTAGCCAATCAAAAAAGTCACTGTGTAAATAAAATTAGTCTTGGAGATGTTCTGCCACAACGCCATTCCCTCTGCTATTTCTCAGTCTTCCTTCCAACCTTCCATTTGCTGCTCTGTTATCTTTCTCAAGGTTTAGACTCAACATTGTGGCTTTTCAGAGCCTTGGGCTGTTCTGTACCACAACTTTAGAATTCACTACTGCTAACCATCTGCCAGTTGGACTCTATTATACGGTTCAAATCACAACTCAAAACACATTTGCTTAAAATAGCACACCTATGATAACTCATATCCACTGTGATCATATTCTTGTTGCTTGAATATTGCCTAATTATGACTGATGCTTTGTAATGTGTTCTTGTTTGTTTGAAAAGCACCAACGAAGACAATTTATTATTTCTGAGTTTGATCAAAAGATGTTATGTTGATCAGTAGAGCAAAACAATATGTAGTTAGATTTCTTGGTCTACAGGCCACTGGCTCTTAAAATACCAATGCTACATTGTGTTAGCTAATGTTGAAAGGCTAATTGATGATTAGAAAACCCTTGTACAATTATGTTAGCACATGAATAAAAGTGTGAGTTTTCTTGGAGAACAAAAAATTTTCTCGGTGACCCCAAACTTTTGAATGGTAGTGTATATTTTGCATGTTGTTCCTTAGCAGTAATTTAAAACTGATATCAGGTGATATAAGGCATGAAGATCATTGGTCACTGAAATCTTTCCAAATGAGTAAATGGTAGAATTAAAGCTAAATATTGTATTGGGTTTACCAAAAATATCCCTTTCTACAGCAGTGATCAGCTTGTTGTTTATGCTTCACTGTTTCAAACACACTAAATGTTACATTTATCAACAGCCACTTACACAGACTGATCTAGTTGTATTTCATTAATTTAAAATCAGAAGAGAAACATAACAGAGGTCTATTTTTAGAATGCTAATGTGATTGCAACTACAGGCCAGTAAACAGGTTTCTGCACCACATCATCCACTGGTGCTGGTCAGAATAAGAAGCAGCTTTTCTGACATGGTTAGAGGCTACATGTCTGGTTTATAAATAGCACCGGTTTTTCAAAAATAACTGCAATGCTGGTGAAAGAATAGCTCTCATACCTGCTCTCAATGGCCACCGAGACCTAAAAACAACACCCCCAGTGATTGGATCATTGATCGGTGCTCTGATTGGCCGGCTCTGCTGTCAGTCGCTGGCTGCACTTGCTGGTTCGTTTAAACCCAGGATTTACGCATAGCGACTAATCTTCGTTTAGGTTACAGCCGTATAGGATTGTGTCGCAGCGAGACGCAGAAACAGAGAAAGAGAGCATCTGTTTGGAATATAATTTCACCCTTCGAGCAGCTCCATCTTTCTTCAGATCTGTCGAGGAGCAAACAGACGGCCTGAATAAACGTGTAAATGGAGTTTCAATCGCTGTCGTGACTGTCGTCCACCGCCTCTCACTCTGTAGAAGATCCTGCGTTGTAAGTTGCAGCAGCAGCAGCATCCCAAAAAACCACCGCAGCTCTTCTCCTTGGCAGACATGGGGACCGTCCTCTCTATATCTCCCGCGTCGAAGAAGGCGTCCATCATGGATGCGGAGGTCGGAGGAGATGGACTGAAAAACGACAAGAGCCTCAAGCGCCACTCCATGTTCGTGTCTCTCTCCTGGAAGAAGCTGGTGGCCAATTCGGCCAAGAAGAGCGCAAAGAAAGTCACCCCGAACCCGCTGCCCGCCCGAGAGCTCCCCTCCAGCCAGGTGGCGCAGCTCAACAGCGAAAACATCAGGAAGACGCACCAAACCGAAGAGAAGAAACCCAAAGCGCCCATCCCGGTGCCGGTGCCCACGGTGCCCACGCACAACAACGAGCCCGTGGTCCAGAACGGGAGGCTTTCCTCGGTGCAGAAGCAGCCCAGCAGCCTTTCTCTGGTGTCACCCAGGCGGATAGTGATCCAGGCGTCCACCGGGGAGCTGCTGCGTTGTTTGGGGGACTTCATGTGCCGCAGGTGTTTTAAGCTGAAGGAGCTGAACAGCGGGGAGGTGATCCTGTGGTTCCGCAACATTGACCGGACTCTTTTGCTGCAGGGCTGGCAGGACCAGGGCTTCATCACGCCGGCCAACTTGGTGTTCGTGTACCTGCTGTGCGAAGACACGATATCGGACAGCATCGACAGCCCGTCCGAGCTGCAGGGCACCTTTCAGACTTGCCTCTACCTCGCCTACTCCTACATGGGCAACGAGATCTCCTACCCGCTCAAGCCGTTCATGATCGAGGCGAACAAGGACGTTTTCTGGGAGACGTCGCTCCGGATCATCAACAGGCTGAGTGCCAAAATGCTCCAGCTGAACGCGGACCCGCACTTTTTCACCGAGGTCTTCCAGGACCTCAAAAACCAACGCGAAACCAACGAGTCCAACCTGGACCGCTGACATGGACACGAGTGGAGAGAGACGCTGGTGTAATTTAATGATGAATGTAAAAGATGCGCGCAAAGAAAAAAACGAGAAAGAAATCACACCTCGGGGTGGTTTTGAGTGGAAACCTTGCGGGCTTCTTGCGTCCTGGAGGGCCTGAATATGACTCTCATGATGTTACACAACTTCAGTGTGGTGTTTAGGCTACAGTGTAGGAGATTTCATAATTGCATGCCAATGGTATATAGTCCTCTTTTGTCTTGTTACCTGTGAGTGACGCAGAGATCGACTCCGTGGTACAAATCACATTCTAAGTGGCACTCAAATCCCCGTTTCATTCATGATTAGCCTACATTCTAAGTAAGTGAATGGATGTCGCAGTGAGGTGAGCTTCCAGGGAGGACCACAAATAGGTCCTGTGAGCCGAGACTGGAGGCGGAGCTGTCCGAGGTGCTGACCTGTGCAGCCATTCCTGCTCCACTCCCTGCTGTTTGAGTCACTTTCACGCCACAGAGCCAAGCGAGGCTTAAGAGGACCAGAATCAGCTCCAGTACGCATTCAGCTCATAAGCCTAAGCCTTGTAAAGGTACAGGTAGTGTATTGTACTCTTTTTTTTAAACAAGACCATCTCAGTCAGCTGGTAGTTAAGCTGTTGAACATGCAACAGATAGCAGAAGAAGGCTTCTTTGAAGGAGGCCAAAACACAATGCT
This sequence comes from Acanthochromis polyacanthus, assembly GCF_021347895.1. Classification (NCBI taxonomy): domain Eukaryota; kingdom Metazoa; phylum Chordata; class Actinopteri; family Pomacentridae; genus Acanthochromis; species Acanthochromis polyacanthus. Next base: position 23,826,268 of record NC_067126.1, on the reverse strand, counting down.
TGGTTCATATGTCCCCCTGTGGGCAACAGAGGGGAAAAATACCCATCCACAAACCTTGACCATGCTGTATGTATGCCTATTTTAATATCTACTTGATATGTTACCGTTTTTAGCTCCTCTTGTGCTATTAAAAAGAAAAAAAAACACACCAAATCTGTCATTTTGCATTACCAGTTGTAGTAATGTAAGTTGGTTCAAGTTGAACACGAGGGTGCAGAAATGTACATTTAGCAATGGGAGTGTCTTTCTCTCCTCTGGAATGTGTTAAATTGCACTAAATGGGCCCATCAGTGGCCACGCAGCAAGATTATCAACCCGAGGCCTCTGTTATGTATTGCTTTTCAATACGAGTTGCCCACTGTGATGTACTGCTTTGCAACACATTGCAGAGGTCAACTAGAGACTGAATGGAATGTACAGTTTTTCAAGAGATTTTTTTTAAATCTCATATGTGCCAACTATAAAATGGCCTGGAACTATATGGTTTACATGTACATATCCCACGTTTTCAATTTGCTCTTTGTTTTATTTTCCTCTGCCTGTTTTGAAGGTTGGCTGCATACGATGTAGTTCGAGCATTACAAAAACAAATAGAGCTTAAAGGTCAAATTGTATTTTTTATTTTTTTTTGCCCTGTTCTGTAAAATGTGCTGTTTGCCTCAGTTTGCTGGCTTCAGTTCACTTTCAGTTCAGTCAATTCAGGATTCTTGAAAATATAAATATTGTAAAGATCTCATTATTAAGTGAAAGAAGACTATCATTTGCACATGCGTCATTGCAGTTTCTATAAGCTACAAGTGATTTGACTCCAACTCTGAAACCAAACGTACAGGGCAAACCTGATTGTCGAATGCTATGGTCCCTCCGAGTGATCATTTGTGATGTTGTGTTGTGAATCCATTTGCTTGGAAAGTGAATTATAATGCTGCTATTTTGCACAGCTGTGAACAAACCTGTGATGTTTTGCACAGTGGTATAAGATAATGGTGATGTACCAGTGTTTCCTTTCAGGTGCTGGAGTGTTTGCCATTACGTTTGCAGTTACTGACACCACCGGTTCTCGCTCTATAGAATGATCATCTGTGAATTCAATCTTTTGTACAGTTCTTTTTTGTTCCTATATGTCATCTATGGAAAGTGATATTTAGATGTGTGTTGTTTTCTGTGGTGTCATGCCACAGCTGCATCCACTCTCTTTACATGTTAATTAAAGGTCAGTACAGTAATTGTTTATGGTGACCATAATGAAATAAACCCAAACTTATCTAGGATCTGTTGTCTGTCCTCGTTTCATTCATTTAACATTGTGCCCTAATGTGTGCAAACATGCTTGTAGGCCATATTTGTACAGACATTGCAGTTTGTTGAAGTGGTAATTAACTCGGACAGCCTCTTATCCACACACCACACGCTAATCCTTGATTTGCAGTGAACCCTTGAGACATGATTATGCAATAGAAATAAGTCCATGACGAATATGCTTACCGGGATGTATTGACTATGTTACTTGAGGTTGCCATGAGATTGAGAGTCAAGAGATTTCATCGGTTGCCATGAAGCTAAAACTAATCACAAAGAGGAATGGAGGAGCTTACTGAGATCATTTTAAAGATGAATTAATTTAAGGTTGCAAAACAATGCTTGGAGAAGTATCTGTGACAGCAGCTGCATTGCATTCTAGAATATGTTGCAGGTGATAGTGTTTTAATACAGATAGGGCAGCAAAGCATGCTGACACATATAAGGGATATTTTTGGTATCCTATCTGTGTGTCTTGGGTATTCAAATCGGGGACACATATTGAAATCAGAGCACAGGCAACTAAAGAGAAAGTGAGTTGCAAAACCTGTACTATTTAGGAATCTGTACACAGATTCATCTGCTCGGCTGGTCTCTACATTTTTAATTATAGAGATCTACAAAAATATATGTAATACATCAATGTTTAGAAATATATCTCTTTTTAGTCGCATAAAATATGACAAATTCAGAATTTTCAGATGCTTCCATTAGTACAGATCAAGGGTACGCTAAAGATTTAGTGTATGACAGAATGGTGCTGAATCGATAAGGATTTCCTCCTGGATTTATGAATAAGCCACGTGGGCTACAGAGTTCCTTCATGTGATTGGTCAGAATCTGCTGCAGTCTCAGAACTGTCTGTGACTCTCCTGCTCTCTCTCTCTTCTCTTACAGGGACATACAGTGTCTATTTACAGAACAAGAATATTAAAAGGCAGACAGAAAATAAGAAAAACGACATGAGGACAGAAGAGCAGCGGGAGTGGAGTAGTTTGAAGGGGAGGTAGAGGTAGTGACAGTGAAAAGAGATCATAAAAAGAGAAGGGAAAGCAGAAAAACAGGAGGACTGAAGACAGACAGGTTTCCATTCCATTCAGTCATCTAGTATCTGTATGGTGATAATCAAACCTTCATCTCATTTGAATTTAAACAAATGCTTTGGAGGTGAAACTTCAGCAACACTAAGGACTGACAATGATCTTAACCAAGTCTGTTTTGATTGAAAGTGATCATTTTGTAGAGAAAAACAAGCATACAAGTAATTTGTTCTGCCTCTATCCACAATATTCTACCGGCATAAACAAAATCAGCAGCTCACAGCTAATCTTTTACGGCAGCCGTACAGTTTAAACTTTCATCTGAGGTGAGGAATTGCACATTCTGATCTAAAAGGTCAAGCAGCAACATGCCACAATGATCAAAATAGCTCTCTTGTTATAGATTTGTAGGCTTTTCTTTCTCCCAACTCCGAGCAGGTTGACTCTGTATCAGAATCCTGCAGCAGCATTATGTAACAGTCTCCCAGCTCTGTGTTGTGAGCCTTCTCTTTGTTATTAAGATTCAACCCAAGTCTCCTGCATATCTGTCTGCCAGCCCGCTTTCTGCATTCTTCTCCGCTGTGTCTCTATAGTAACGGGTAGGTAAGTGAATGAGAGCTGGGCAAAGTGAGCTGTGAGGGGCTGAGCGTGGGCTGAACCACTGCACAGCACATACACACTGGAGCGATCAATAGAAGACGTGCGCACAGTGTCAGTGGATGTCTGTTGGTGCAGGCATGTCTCTGACTCCTCCACATCCAGCCGCTCTGTCAGATACCTCTGCGTTGGTGCTGCTGTGTTTACCACTCAGCTTCACTTGTGCTCAGGCTTCAATTGTTTTCGATGGATGTGAAGTGTCAGTTCATTGTAATGTTTGCAAGACGATGCCAAAAAAAGCTATGTTAAACGTTTTCTCTGGTGTTAATAATGCAAGTGAAATACAATGGTCTTGTGTGATCAAGCTACTGTTCCGTAATACAATTTTATGCCACCTTATGCTTCTATTTTACAGCAACTCAGTGGGAAAATTTTAACTCCACTAAATTTAACTGATACTTCTACTTGCAAATAATCTTTCTGACTATGATTTTTGATTTGAAAAAAGCATGATAATTTGCTAATGCTATGAAATGAAATGAATGTCTATTGATTAAATATGTGATCTTGGACAGTTTTGTCTTGTGGCCTTTCACATTAAAGCAATGGAGGTTCCTTTTCACATTCCAGGTGCTGACAACAATATGAAAGATTCCAACTACAGACTTCATTTAAATAGCTTCAAAGCAAAGACGAAAGAAAACATTAGAAAAAATATAGTTTTTGCAGCAGAACTGTGTTTTTGCAAAACCTAAGTGAGCTTTAATGTGAAAATCATAATGTCTTATTGGAGGTCAGGCAAACAGAAAACTCTGGAGGCAGGTTCAAAGTCAATCCAAGAAAGTAAATGATCCAAAACTCTGAAGCATGCAGGAGAAAAAACACTACCGATGAACAAAAGGGATCAAAACAGGCAAGAAACTCAGGTAGGGAACACAACCGAACTGACAAGTGACAAGAAAGGCCTGGGTTATGAATACACAGGGAGGCACGGGCGAGGATACATTCACAGAAGTGAGAAAACACAGGAACAACCAAAGACATACAAGGAAAGGGATTACCAAAGTAAAACAGAAAGCGACAATAAAAAAAAAAAGAAGGCACGAGACTGGCACCCACACACAGATGAACAAAGAGAGACCCAGACAGTGATGCATAAGAAGCAGTAAACACTTGTAGACACAATGGAATAAACAAGAGAAAACAAAGGGCCACGGCAGAGATCTTGACAACCAGGCTGGGAGCCACGAGGCTGAACTAGTTATTTGTTAAGTATATAAAGTAGTGAGAAGTACTTAATGGTATTAATAATGTGGGACATTTTACTTCAGAAATGATATTTCATAATTGATAAGTTAAATTCATGAAATCAATTTTTGAGCAAGATTTTGACACGTGAAATGGGTACACCATTGTGTAGTGTTAATGAAATATGATGATAAAGTTATATCATCTTACAGTAATTGCATTACTTCTAATTTGAAGTTTGCTATGATGTTAAATGAAAAACTAAGTGTGTATACACTACCATTCAAAAGTTTGGAGTCACTTAGAAATGTTCTTATTTTTGAAAGAAAAACTTTTTTTTTTTCAGTGAAGATTGATCAGAAATACAGTCTAGACATTGTTAATGTGGTAAACGACTGTTTTAGCTGGAAACGACTGATGTTTAATGGAATATCTACATAGGGGTACAGAGGAACATTTCCAGCAACCATCACTCCTGTGTTCTACTGCTACATTGTGTTAGCTAATGGTGTTGAAAGGCGGATTGATGACTGGAAAACCCTTGTGCAATTATGTTAGCACATGAATAAAAGTTGAGAGTTTCCATTCAAAAAACGTGAATTTGCCTGGGGGACCTCAAACCTTTGAATGGTAGTGTATACTATACCAAAGATACAGAGGGAGCTCAGTGCAACAATAGTCAGTACTGTTAGCTAGCATTTAGATATTGATATATACACAAGCATTCATATGCCATGTGTAAATCTCATCTCCCAAACACCTTTTGCAATAATGCAGCTAAACACAGCACTCTCACCTCTGTGCTTCATGGTCAGGGGTGCGCGTCCGCGGTGGTACTCCTTGTAGAGCAGTCTGGTCAAGGAAAGTGGTAGGCGGGCAGACTCATCAGGCTTCTTGTGTGCAAATGAGGTGAAGATTTTAATTTTCAGTGCCTCTCCATTTATGTGAGATTTAATGTAACAGTAGAAGAAAATAAATTACAAAGAAAAATCATTTCAAAATTAGCCCATTGATGTTATTGTTTCTTGATTTTTTTAACAGCTTTTTAAAGGGCCATTTTCTTCTTCTTCTTCTTCTTCTTCTTGTTTTACGGCGGTTGGCATCCAGCTTCTTGGTGCATTACCGCCACCTTCTGTTCCGGAGTGTGGACCAGACAGTAGACTTACAGACTTTACCCGACCTAGTTCAAACTATCAAATCTACAAACACACACTACAAAGACCAAACAAAAACCCAAACAAACAAATAAACAAAACAAAACAAAACAAAAAACAAAAAAAAACCTCTAACTTTCACTCTCCACACCAAAGCCAACTACCACGCCTTATTCCTATCATTATCCCTACCTAACCATCATATTCTATTATAAACCCCGGTCCCCTTTAAAAAATCCATCAGTGCCCTAACCTGTGCCCTCTCTTCCATACTTAGCAACTCTTTCAGTGTAAATTCCTGCACCCCTAACTCCTTTATCCTATCCATCAGCTCCCCTCTCTGCACCTCATATCTTCTACACCTCAGAACTACATGTTCCACCGACTCTTCCTCCTCCTGACAACCCTCACATAAACCAGTCTGGTGCTTCCCAATCAGTTTCAGTGTTTTATTTAGTGCACTATGCCCCAACCTTAACCTGGTCATCACACTCTCCTCCCTCCTGTATCCACTACTCACCCTCCCACCTCTGACGCTCTTTTGTACCTGATACAGGTGCCTCCCTTTCTTCTCTCCATCCCACCTTTCTTGCCACACTGAGTTGCTTTTTTCCCAGATAATACTTTTGATTTCTTTCTTGCTGATCATCAGACGCATTTCTATTTTCCTTTTCAGTAAAGCTCTCTTGGCCAGATCATCAGCCCTCTCATTCCCCCTCACCCCTACATGTGCTGGTATCCACAGAAACTTTACCTGACCCCCCTGGTGAACAATTCTTGTTAGTGACTCAAGAGCTGAATATAGGATGTCCTGACGGCTGTTTGAATGAAAAGACCTGAGGCTTGCTAGCACTGATGATGAGTCTGAACACACTAATGCCTTTCCTAGACCTGTCTTCTCCACCCACTGTAGTGCAACCAAAACCGCCACCATTTCCACTGTGTATACTGAAAGATTATTAGATGTTCTTCTGTTGATCCCAATTCCTCTTTCCGGTACTGTTACCCCGAATCCTGTCACCCCTGTCTCAGGTTGCTTTGCCCCATCTGTGTATATGCAAGTAAAATTGCTGTACTTTGTTAATATGTGACACTTAAACTCACCAACCAAATCAACCATGCCTTTCCCCCTCCTCTTAGCCTCTAATAAACCCCAATCAACCTCAGGCCACACTAGCATCCATGGGGCCACACCTGGATAGACTACCGTAGGACTAACTTTGAGGTTAAGTATTCCAAATTCTTTTGCAATGTTATTTGCTTCTTTTGCAAAGTTTTGCCTCCGGCTCCTTTCACTCTCCCAGAACCCCTGCAAAACTCCCTTTGTCAGATGAGACTGATTGTGTCCTTGCAAGTTAGCCCAGTAGTTAGCTATTATCTGCCTTCTCCTAATTTCCAGAGGCATCTCTCCCACTTCCACCTGTAGAGCAGGAACCGGTGATGTTTTGACTGCCCCACTACAAACCCTCAGAGCCTGCGCTTGAATCACATCCAGTTTACATAATAAGGACTTGGATGCAGAACCATATGCCACACTGCCATAATCAATCACTGGTCTTATCAGCGCTACATATAACCGCTTCAGTGCTGAGCAGCTTGCTCCCCATTCTCTACCAGTCAAAGGCCCATTTTGGCAGCAGAAACTCACTTATATATGTTGTCCAATTCACACCTTCCTCACTTCAGCCATACCATCAATCAATATGGTGAGGTATTCTGTAACCTTGATGCAAACAAAACTGCAAACAACATCATCGTACGCACTACAAATTTGTTGGTATTTTGAAATGCCTCCATTAGAGCGTAACATTTGAAGTTACTACTGAGTGAACTACTGCCTTTTTTATGCAACAGAAACATTCATCAAAAAGGAATAACCCACCACTTGGTCTGGCCCAGTGATGTCACTGTGACATCACCAACACCATAAATCCAGGAAGTGGATTTACTTCCAAACATTAGAGAAGAATATTTAATAGAAAAATCTGTGATAGTAAAAATCAAATTCGAGGTCAGGGGAATATTGAGAAATTTATCATTGAAAGATGTTGCTAAAGCATTGCTTTTATTTATGGAAAGAACAGGTTTAAGAGAGAGGGTTTAAGGACTGCTGGGGCCTTCCTGCCCCACACTCCATTCCAGAAGGTGGCGGTAATGCACCTAAAAGTTGCGTGCCAACTGACATTAAACAAAAAGAAGAAGAAGAAGACCTCCAAACATTAGTTCTGCATGGAGAATCAGAGCAAAGGAACAAATAAAGGTAAGTGTGAACAAAGGAACAAACAATTACACCATGTTTTACCTGCAGATTAGTAAATGATAACTGCAGCTAATTAATGGCTGTGTGTTCAGCTTTAATCTCCCAGATGATGGTTGTAAACTGTACCATAATAGGAACACAAACAAGCCTGGGATAGCATATGTTGCAATGCTATTCCAGCATGGTTAAATTAAAGCAGAATATACAGAAGTCCACCAACATTTATAGAGCCGAAGAACATGCTCTCAATCATTTATCAGGCTTCTTTCATTTATCATGTTTCTTCTGTACCAAACGTCAACCAAAAGTGCGTTTTTTCAATGCCAGTCATGGCAGTTGACCTTAAGCACTGTCCTTTACGCTGTCTGAGCTGTCCCAGAAGCTCAGATTTACACTGATAACCCTTGTGGCAAATCTGAAGTGCTTGCGTGACCGTTTCTCAGAGCATGTTTGTAGAAATAGCTCCCTGTCCTTGAAATCAGTTCAGGAAGAATAGCACAGCAGCTCTGGTTACTTTCATACCTCCTGATTACTGCTGCAACTGTGTATAAACTGATTTTTAGTTGAAATCTCAGGCTGATTTTTTTTTAAATTGAACTGGCAGTTTATGTCCATGTGGAGCCATCATGAAGACATGTGGACAGACAGAGTCAACTGATGCAAAACTGAAGTAGATTCTAGTTCACCAGTCATAGTATAACTGTGTTCATGCAGTCAGATTATTTGGAGATCAAAGGGTTACGCAGTTTTGTTTCAGTGACCACAGGTTTTCTCAGGTGACTCTCAGTGTTCACAGGTTCATTCACTTCCGTTGCATTATGTAGAGCTTGCATTTTCAGCATTATCCTTCTAAAATATTTGTTTTTTTGTTTAATTTTCATAAAAGGAAATTCTGTGCGTCAGCTTGATAAAGTAACTATTGAGAAGTGATATAATTTTGAATCATTTGGCATTTAAATGATATTGCTCAGAGGTATATTTATTTTTTCATCTTTCAGTTAATGAATACTTCTATTATTGTGAAAGGGGAATGACATTTTTTTTAGGAAAGACAAGGTTTACTTGTCTTTTAATATGTGTATATCATCTTTTCCCAGTATGCTTACTGTATGAAATCCTTATTTTGATAGCTTTATTTAGTTTCCTCTCAGAAATGAGATTCTCTCTGTTGTTTTCATCCATGTTGAAAAAAGGCCAAGTCTGAACAAAGTGAGACAACACTTCATAGGGATTAAATCTATTTTGCTGTCCTCTTGCTACATAACCACTCTGCTAATCTCTTTAACTAGATTACTCCACGGTTGAATTACAGCTAGAGGCACTTGGTAGCCACTGTTAGACGTAGGTGCGATGTCAAGCCGAGAAGAGGAAACTCAGCCAAAGAGTCCAACTTCTCTTCATTGTTCAGTTTATTTTCGGAGAGATTTTCTTCATTTACCTTCATGTCATGTTATATAATGGTTCACTGTGCGATTGTAGCTTTATGACATCTTTTAAATTTAAACTTCTTACACAATATGTAACTATACTAATTCCTTCATTCATCACACACCTACACAGTGTTCATTGTTATTTTCTCTTCTCCGCTGGTGAATCATTCCACACTGCATGAATCTGCTTGATTATTCATCCATTTCGTTTTATGTAACAGCCAAAATCCGACCCTGGGTTTCGAAGTAAAGAGGTGCTCCAATCGCAGACCATTATCTAAATCGACGAATTAACATGTCAAGCGAACCATCATCAGTTTCTGGTGTTCAGTCTTGAACTTGCTCTGTTTAAATTCATCTTGCAGAAAAATGATGGAAATACAGCCCTTGGACACTTCAAGATCAAGAAAACTAGGATAGCTGGACCTTTTTTTGTTATTTTCTGAGATTCATGACATATCTGGTAGAAGTCAATAGTGAAACTAATGTCAATACCTAGAATGTCTCAAAATAGCAAATTAACTTGAAAGAAATTATGGCAATGTCTTGGCAACAAAACTGTCTCCTCTGAGTTTATGCCCTGACATTAACAGTCTATAAACATATTACATCAGAGCAGTGTGAGGTGAATAAATACAGACAAAATCGCACCTTATCCAGGCAATGTTGTGTGTTTTTAGCTCACAGAATCTAGGTTTGTGGGCGCCTCTAATGAAAGAGCACAAAGACAGGACATTGGTCTAAATTATTTGTCCTTGCTTTTCTTTCACCGCCCTTACAATCTCCTTTCCTCACTTCTTTGAGTATCTCTCCTCTCCGTGCATCTCTTGCTGTCACCCTCTTGTTCTCGAAACTATTTCGGCACCACGTAGGTGTGCTGTTCTAAATTAGCTGAGCGTTCATTACCACTTTCTCCGGCTGGAAGAATGACTCACTGACTGCAACATTTCACACAAGGCCAGCTGACTGCCTCGCTCTGTATCCTAATAATGCACCGCTGGGATCAGACAGACCTGTCTGTTTTAACACAATATGTGACTCACGGATTCTTATCAGATATATAATGAAAATTTGACAGGTGCAATAAAGCAAATAATTTTTGGAGAAAGCCTCCCTGTAGCACTGTAACTCCTTTGACATACAGTTTTGACTTCCCTTTAGGTTTTTATTCCACAGGATGCAACTTGATGCATTTTATATTTATCGTTGAATGTACATTCTCACCTATGACACATATGTGCTCTGAGATTTGAGGATCAGCATCAAAACGGCAAACATTTTACTGTTCACAACATATTCACTCTCCTCAAAAACCTCAAGCAGTTCTTAGCGTCTATAAATGGACTTTGACCCCGAACTGACATGATCTGGAATTAGTGGTTACCAGGAAGGTATAATAGGACATGCTCACAATAGACATGCTCCAGAAATGACTTTTTAGGCTACATGTTTTGTTATATTTAAACAGCCCAAGTCCTTTCGTCAGGTATGAGACCGAAAACCTGCAGGAATACAACTAAATAAGAGGCAAGAAGATAAATTCAAATCTGTTAAATGTTGAATTTCTGGATTCTATTTTTCTTATTCATCATTTGCGCATAATTTCTAACATAAGTGCTGCTAAGTAACAGACTGTGCAAGTACCAAGATGTTTTTTTCTCTTCTTTCCCTCTCCTCCTCCTCCTCCTCCTCCTCCTCCACCTCCTTCATGTGTTTTCTTCTCGCGCCTCGGTCTTCTGCATTCACACTGTTAATCCTGTGGCTTGCAGGAAAACACCCACCTAGTTTGTTATGCAAGAAGAGAGAGGATGAGGATCAGCAACAATAGGCGCAGCAGATTAGTGGCCGAGCAGTCGGTGTGGGGAAGGCGACTGACAACTGCAGTGTTGTGGAAGTGACTCAAGCCCCGGTGCAGCAGTTTCCACGACGCAGCCATGAGACGCACACAGTGTTCAGTGGGTGAGCAAACAACATATCAGGGACACACACCTCTCTCTCACACCTTTCTCGCCCTGTGTGAGTGCGCTGGTAGGCTTTCGTCTGCAAGGGAACTATAGGCAAGAGAGGGAGAAAGAGATTCAGTTGTCAATAGCGACCCCATGTCTTTCCTATTGATATGCAGGTCACACACACAAACACTGGTGTTGTGAATGACTGACCCACTCTCTCTCACACACACATACACACACTTCCGCTCTGAATCTTTCATCTATATATCTTGATTATCTTTGACTGATTTTACAAGCTGACAATTGTAGTTACTAAAACACACACATCTTTAAAAAAAAAATGCATATTTAACTACCTGATCACCTCTCCTACAGTATTTTTTCTTGACATGTAAGAGGCAGAGCTCACATCGTTATTCCATCATCTGTAAATGTTCAGTCTAGACGTGTCTAAATATCTGTAGACTTACACCGCCATAAAATGAGGTTTCAGGTTAATCTCCTCTTTGCAAATGCTTCTTTGTTCTATATTAGACCGGCTCTGTTGTCACCTGGTTATGTAAAGTGTGCTCTGGTGGCGGAAGAGCTTTGGTGCCCCCACGTGGCTGACAACACTTACTGTCAAACTTTATTCAGCATCTACAGCGGCAACACCACCAGAAAACTCCGTCCATCCATTATCTATACACCGCTTAATCCTTATTAGGGTCACAGGGGGGCTGGAGGCTATCCCAGCTGACTTAGATCACCAGTCTATCACAGAGCTACATATAGAGACTAACAAGCACACTTACATTCACATCTACGGAGAATTTACAGTTACCAATTAACCTGAGAATGTTTTTGGACTGTGGGAGGAAGCCGGAGAAAGCTCACGCATGCACAGGGAGAACACGCAAACTCCAGTACCTCCGTGGGAAAGCTGGGACGCGAATTGGGGTTTTTCTAGCTGCAAGGAGAAAATGCTAACCACTAAACCACTGTGCAGCCCACCACCAGTAAACTGCACCACAAAAAGGCATTTACATAATAATAAGTAATGACTGCTAGTGAAGTTCTACTGAAATAGAATCAATGTAAAGTTGATACGTGTGCAGCTGTACTGTATATGGTTGTATAATAGGTTGGTATCATTGGAGAAGTGACTTTATTTCTGAGTGAAAAGCAACAAAAACACATCTCACATAGACTTTTGCTCAATAAATCTTCTGGAATAAAATGGAAATATTCCGGTTTTGCTTTTTTTAACCCAGATATTATAGTTGTTTTGATGTGTTCCTAATGCACTAAATGTCTTGCCTCAGCACTGCCACTGCAAATACAGCACGGAAAGAAAAAACATCTTCTGTGAAATTTCACCCCATTTGCACAGCAACTGGATGTCAAAGAGCCATTCATGTGGTTGTCTGGCTGCTCATTGTTCTTCATCTACCCACTGGTGAGTCACTAAAAATCCCTTAGACCAGGTACACATTCTGAGCTTAGGATGATTAATAGGTTTCTTAAAGCAAGTATATTGTGGCAACTGTAGCCACTATAGTGGCAAATCATAACTGTTTGTCTAAACTGATGCCAGACTCTCATCAATACTTTTCACCACAAGTTAGCATGTCTGTGTTTTCTTAGGTTTTTTTGTGCATTTCCTATCTTCATAATCTCTTCATTTGTATCATTCAAAGACTGTAGCTAGACTTAAAGACAAAATCTACATATTGAAAAAGTACTCCTCAGCAGAAAGAACACTGACAATATTGTAAAGCATGGGTGTTAATGTACCACGTTGAAATCTGCTGGTTCACTCGTGTTTGGATGACTTAAAGCATAAGGACACTGACAGAACGGAAGCACATACTGACAAGAGGATTTCTTCATAACAGTCTGTTTTTCTTTATTGAACTATAGTTTTCATTGATACAGCTGTTTTATTATGAAGCTGTGTGAATGTATGCAGTCTATTTCACTTTAAAATCACTCGAAAGCAGCTATTTACAAAGAGAGGTTCATGGATTCACAGTTTGTGTTGCTGTTCACGCCTATTTCACACAAAATACAGTCCCGTGCCATTGCACCGGTTTTAGTTTTATTGCACGTGGGTCAGGTTTGATTTTCTCATGTGGGCATTTATGTTTATTTTCCAAGTTGTCCAAGCAAACAATGATTAAAGTGACATATAATTCAGACGGGAGTTAAGTCCAAGGAGCATTATTCCTTTAGAAAGCCACGAGATGGCGCCAGACGTCCAATAATAATGTGCCACTTTGTGCCCAAGCTGGTGCAAAAACACCAGTCTGTCAGTGAAAACTTAGCCACATCTCAGGGATGGAGGATGAGAGACAGCAGTGAGCCAGAATGAATGAAATGTGTACAACGATCTAATTTTCATTATATTTTTAAATAACATGTTTATTATATAGAGAGATTCCCCCCCCCCCCCCCCCCCCCAAAAAAAAAAAACCTCTCCTTATGTAAATATTTATCTCCAATTAAAATTGACAGTTTGTGATCAAATTATATGACTATTTGGGGTGTTTATGGATTAAATGTAATTCATTTAACTGCTGAAACAATGCGCGTATTCTGTTACGTACAGTGCGTAATTTGACTGGCCCTCTGGATGGATTTAATAATTTGCTCCTGAAAAGCTTAAAACAACAACAAAAAACAACAAATATATTTTTAAGTACAAATTTTCTACGTCTTGCTTCCATAAAACCGTAGCTCCAGTTTGCAGGTCATGCAAGTTTCAAAACGTGGTTTGGATCACTTCTAGCCAACTCAAGCCAATTTTAGACTAAATCATATTTTTGCCTGCTGACCTTTTTTGTCCTTCTCGTCATCTATCCTCTTTCTTTACTGTGGTGTCTCGATTTTTCCACTTAGTCTAAAATGCGCTCTAAGAGTCAGTTGTAGTGGTTGTTGATGTTGCTCAGGCTGTTGATGTTGTTGACGCAGCTGATGTGGGACGGAGACACGGTGCCAAAGGGCCCCGGAGGCTGCAGGTTGTGGCTGTGATAGAGAGCCGCCGGAGGGGAACCGGGCCAGTAGGAGAAACCCGAGGGGCCCACTCCGGGAGCCACGAGGTTCAGTTTGGAGATCCCGGTGAAGGGGATCGGGGAGAAGTTGCCTTGGAACTTGTAGATGGCCTGCTCCGTGGTGGACGGCTGGCACACCTGCGCCAAGCCGTGGAAATCGAACTTGTAGGCATACCTCTTGCCGTGGACTTTGGTCATGATGTTCTTGTCGTAGTAGTAGCGCAGCGCACGGCTCAGCTTGTCGTAGTTCATGTTGGGTTTGCTTTTGCGCTCCCCCCAGCGCCGGGCCACCTCGTCCGGGTCGATGAGCTTGAACTCTCCGTTGGTTCCCTCCCAGGCGATGCAGGACATGTTGGTGCTGTCAGAGAGCAGCTCCAGCAGGAACTGCCACAGCTGGATCTGCCCGCTGCCTGGAACACACATGACAAGTGGTGCAACATGAAGCCAAAAGGATCGCGCAAAGTGCATGCAAAAAAATGACAACAAAAGGCCACATTTTTTTCAACAAAATATTAATGTGAATGGCGTTCTGTCGTAAAAGACGGTCTGCGCGAAACGTTTTGGTTCATTCAGTTGTTTTAATCACGTTTATCAAATAATATTTTGAGTTCTAATTTATAGCTGTCGGTTATAAAAAACGGGAATATAATCTGACAGCTACAGCAGTGTTTAATATAAAAATCTATACAATTAGACACATTTTTCATTCATACCTATGAGCTTTTTTATAGTACTATAACATGTCATTTTTAAATTTGCCTATTAAGTGCTCCTTTAAGAGATTTATATTTTCTTAAAATGCCTTTAGAAATGCGTCTTTTTATCATCCAAACGCATCTTAATGATGCCCTAGAATATATTTACTTTTAATATCTGCTCAAAGCATGATGAAAGCGTTCTGTTTATGGGACATATCTATTCACATGATAAATATAGGTGTCACCTTAATATCACTTTTTATATTGGGGTTTATAAAAAATGATATATTTTTTAAAAATCACAGACTGCTTTATTTTTTGCCTTTAAACTGTTTTTTTTGTTTTGTTTTGTTTTGTTTTTTACAGAGGTTACTGTTCACTAAATGTTATGAAATTAAATCCACGTTAAAAGACAGATGGGTTTAGCTTTAGGCCTGTGGTGGTTTTATGATTCTCTTTATGTTAAATTGCATGATTTAAATTTCTTTGTCTCTTTATTATGCTGTCCTTGAAATAATATTTGGCTGCAGCTACAAATTGAAAGTATGAATTTAGAAAGCGACGGGTTTTCTCTTTTCCTTTAACAATCAGCCTACATTTCAAAGAGAAACACAAAATAAATCGAATTAGACATTAACGTTTTTAAATCCATATTTTATAGAGCAATGAGGGTGTTTTAGGATCCATGTGGTTACCAATATTTATAGAATTCTTTTATTACATGGCTAGTTTATCTAAATAAAAAAAATACTGACATTTACTGCTATATTATTGTTATTTTTCGAGGATTGCGCTGAGAGATAATAATATTTATTGTCTCATTCTCTTACCTTTTTGTACTCCTGTATTTATTGGACCCCAGGATGTTCCTTTGCTTTCTTTCAACAGGTTTTCTGTTGGATCTGAAATCAAAACATATTGACAAGACACATTTCAGCATCACATGGGGAGGCCTTTTTTATGTATTTCATATCCCAGATATGAAAATATAATATCTTGCTTTGCTGGAATAAGAAAAAAAAACATCCAACATTTTATAGAGGCGCATTCTAGCAAGAAACACTACGCCAAAGAGGAACAGCTGAATACACAAAATCAAATTTGGCGATGGATTTTTAAAAATCAGATGGATAAATATCGCAGGAGAATGGCTGTTAAGAAAGGCTCTGCTTGCTATAAGATGCTGTTAAATCTGACCCGCGCATGGCCTGCAGTTCAAACTAAAATGAAATGTTTAAATTCCCCAAATCTCCTGCAAAGTTAAAATAGATTAAAATCCTAATTGTGTCCTGGTCCGGTCGGAGTCTGATGCGTAAAGCTTGTCGTCTTTGCGCTCTCCTCTGCGAGAAGCCAGGAAACGCGTCCAGGAAAAAGGATTTCCGATTTCCGACAAAAGAGCAGACGGGCTTTCAGATTGAAAAGCCTGAACAATGCTGTGCGCCCTGCAAATCCAGCATCATCGGCCGCAGGACACCGGCACCCAGCAAAATTTCAAAAATCATCTCATAATGGGCTGTTTCTGCGGCTCCTAACGGGACTAAATGACGAACCTGAGAGATACATGTTGAACATGAGGTTTCCTCCGCAGTCCTGTCTCATTGTGTTCACTTGTTCAGAAAGGGTTGGATTTCATTTCGTTGGTGGCGGAGGAAAAGATTTTTATTAAACTTTATCTCATAACTGTGATCTGGAATAAATGCGGGTGGACAGATTGAAGTTTCCAGGCAACTGTCACTGGCCCCCATCTCTGAGACAATATTCAGACAGCAATTTCCCCTGGTGCATTGCTTTAATTAAAAGAGCAATTTACCTCTGTCAGCCCGCCTGGTGCCCACAATAAAAAGAGGCCGATAGAAATTCGGCCCTTATCAATCCACCATCACAGTTTAATAAAGTTTCCGCGTTAAGATCTGAGTTTCTATGGTGAATTGAAGTGTTTGACATGGAAACCAGTTCAGATCCTCCTCACTTTTCCGCCTCTTTACCTCTCGGCAAACAACAAAGACCTATTTCATGTTGGAAAAAGAATATTTACCTTGAAAAACACGCCTCAGTGCACATGAGAAAACAAGAACATTTCATCCCTCCCAGCCTTCCCTGTGTGGGTTTAAGGTTATATGGCCTCAATCTGAGGGTAATGAGGTCGTAACTTTAAAACCATGGCTTCTGATGCCCGCTGACGTTATCATGCCCACTCTTATTTTTCTGCTTCTTCTGTGTTTCAGAGGCAGTGGACTGTGTGAGGACTGTATGGACTTTACGGCTCTGCAGGATCTGGTTTGGACTGTAAACTCAGACTGGACCTTCCGCAGTGTCTATTTGACATTAATGTGATCAGTAAATCCTGGTGTTTAATGGCCACAAGAGAAACAATGGACACACATTTGCCATCAACTTAGGCAGAAGATTTTATTCAGGAGTAAAAGCAAAACACATTATGCACAAATAACACTGACTGATGTTACACAAAATGATGAAACTGAATTGAAATTCTACTATTTTTTTATACATTATATTATGAAATCTAAGGGTGCCTTTGGGTGTTTAAAGTGGCAAATAAGAAGAAATTCAGAATTATGTCAAAAACCAGTGCATAACAAAAATATTTACCAAATATCTATAAAGTCGGAGTGTCATAGTGTTTTAAGATGTGTACAAAATGTCCAGGACATATGTTATATGTCACATTTTCTTTTGTCTGTATCTCCACATAACCACTACAAAAAAGCCAATTAAATACAGATTTGATCATTCATTAACAAAGAAAATATGTAAACACTCTGACAATGCCACATGTGAATCCCTGATGGGATGCTGCCTGATTTGACTTCTTCCATTATTTCCATAAAAATGGTTATGCCATAACCTAAAGAGACACAAAACAGGTGAAACCATAATATTGCATGTGTACTATCTAGGAATAAAATGAAGAAAATAGATAAACACATCACAAATCCACTTTCTGTGAAACATGGGCGTCTTAAAAGCCTTAAAATAAACAAAAACTCTTCACCCTTTATGCAAACATAACGAGTCTCATATTTAAAGCTTAGCTTCTAATCAGATGAGATTTGAATTCCCAATGTAAAAAGCCTATCTCAATTCTTATCATACAGTCTGCTCTGTGTTGACTGAACTGAAAGTGAATGGTTTGCTAATAATTAATCGTCTTCATAATGAGTCACCTGACTGAACTCAGACATGCACAAATGCACACTGTGCCAAAACATTTTTTGCAATAAATGATTAGATATAAAGCTATTTATTAGTATGACAAGTTACCAGAGTTTGTCAGAGCACATTGATATGGGATAGGAATGAAATATTACAATAGGTTATAGCTCTTTGGTTACCTATTAATCGACAGAATTTTACTTTAACATGGGGGTCAACATTTAGTTCTCGTCCGCACATAGGAAAAGTCTTCTGTAACTGGTCAGTGCAGCATTTACAGTCAAGCAGAATCTTTTTTTTCCTGTTCCATCCTGAAATGTGTCCTGGTGGGTGTGTCTCTGGCGTCCCAGACTTGCTTTAGCTGCCTGTGTCCAAGTACAAGTCGCAGGCAACTTAAAACAAGCCTCGAAAGCTGGACTGTGTCCACTGATGGAGCGGTAGAAAAACAGACGGGTAATCTGCTAGTGATCAGCATGAGGCCCCAAATCCACAGAACAGTGAACAAAATTTGAAAAAAGCAGCACTAAAAAAAAGAAAAACATGTTTTCAGCAATTTAATTTCAACTTGTTGATCTATCCAATCAACAACAGCTAAATTAGCGTCTAAATATGACTATTAGAGCGTGAAAGAATGAAAATTCTCCACATAAACTCAAACAACAACTCACGATTGTGTTAGACAGGTGGTTTGTGTAACTAGTCAGAACAATTCATCCAAACCACTTTAGACATTTTGTGACTTGAAAAATGTGGGGAAGAAAAGTAAGCAAAATTACACAATTTCATTTTAAAGACACCTTTCTACTTGAACAATAGCTGTGATCAATCAGTCCTGGTTAAGAAAAGTTCTCATGAAGAATAAGATTCCTCGATGAACTTACCTTGGTGCTCTGACCTGTGTGGCTGCAGCTCGTGGCTAACTTCACTACTCACTCCTCTGTCAGTCACAGTGCAGCAGCTTTAATCAGTCTGCAGAGGAATGTATATTTGAGAAAGGTGTGTGTGCGTGGTTACACATTTATTAAAAGATCCTGTTTTTTTGGGTGTGGGACTGTGAGCTGGTGCAAGTTTGTGGGTGTGTAACACGGAATCCGACGTCCTGGACCAACACGAGGACTGTGTGTAGAGGTAAACACACTCCAGGATGCCGGCGTGTGACTAAGATAAACACGATGGTGTCACAAGAGCAAACAAACAGATACAAAGCTACTGGACTTTCAAATGAAGTGCTTATACAGTATGTGTAACTATTTTGTGGAAGTAAACTATCAAGATGCATGAACCTTGTTTGTTGATAACCCAGAGCCAATGTCATAAATGGTTTAAATATTTATGGTCATTGATGTTGCACTTTTCAAATTTCCGGGCCTTTTTCTGATGTTGGGTCTCAGTAGCTGCTGCTTTAAAAGCATTTCCTTACTGATGTATATGTGTCTTTCCCACATCTACGTCTCCCTCTTTGATACACAAAAAGGGAATTAATATTGGTTTAAGAACTTTATTGTGATAGACACAGCAGAAACACAGTGGCTACCCTGCACACAACTGAAATAACAAATAAAATGAAATAAAATAGAGTATAATAAAAACAAGATAAAATTAAAATATTTTAGAAAATTCATTTGTTCAAATATTAGCATCTTGTGCAATACTTTCATATGCGAACAGGCGTTGACATGTGCAAACACTGATATGTGCAGATGCAGGAGATATGTGGAAAATACTGTCATTTATAGATATTACAGGTGAGTCAGAGATTTAGTCACCTTAGGGCCTGTGGATAGAAACTGTTTTTCAGTCTGGTGGTCCTTGCTTTCACACTCATGTAGCATCTGTCAGATGGCCAAAGTGTGAACAGTGTGTGCTGTGGGTGGGTGTGGTCCTTAATGAGGCTGCATTAGTGGGTTTCAGTTGGGTCAGAATAATGAATGTAGCAGTAAAACCACCCGTCCATCAGCTATACCTGCTTTATCCTGTAGAGGGTTGTGAAGCTTTTTTTTTTTACAGAGTTAAGCTACCAATCCATGTCTTTGGACCTAGAAAAAGCCAACTCAAGCCCCAGCCAACCAAAAGGTTCAAACCTAGAACCTTCTTGCTGTAAGATGGCAAAGCTAACCACTGAAGCACTGTGCCACCCACAGTAAAACCACATACCTCCATATTTTGAGTTAAGGACCTGGAGTGGTGGGTGTAAACCTACCATTCATTAATAACTACGAACATGTCAAGGATTAAGTTTTGTCTCTGAAGACCCCTGCTGGCCTCTTTTGGTCAGCTGCTGACACTAAAAGCTCACTTCTTTGCAAATATGTTCTAGTATGTACAGTAAAACTATTGTGCCTCTATGTCTAGCTTTGCTACACAACACTGTAGAGCACTTTTGCTGTAGTACAGGAACAGTAAACAGAGAAGAGGGAAGGATTCGTATGAAAGATGTATTTCTCAGGGGCCGATCCAGATTAATTTTAGGAGGGGGGGGGGGGGGGGGGTACCGAAAAGTTGTAAGAAAAAATGAAAGCTGCTGCCGACCTCTTGCTTTTACAAAGCCTTTTTCATGTTTTTTTTTTTTTTGGCTCTTTAATCCAACAGGAAAGCTGTATATGACCTTTTCATTTTGGAATGTTAACATTCAAATTATGATGGACTTGTTTCCTTGTTTATGTGAATTACAGCATCATTAGCTGCAGCATCTGCCTGTTATGTAAAACTAGTAAGCTCAACAACAGTATCCTGAGGGCAATTAAGTGACAAATATTGTGCAAGAACAGCACTATTTGCAACTGTCTTCTTAGAATGTTTACTGACAATTATCACACCTAAAATAAAAAATAATATTCTGTACTTTTAGCAACTAGTTCTCAGCTGTAAACCATAAACATCACAGGGTTCTGTATACTAATCAGTCTAAATCAAAATGAGTAATACCCAATACACAGTGAGCAACAACAATCTGTACCCTTGATCTGTGGTAAAATAATCTGAAATGTTCTGTGCATTGATGTCAATTCTTAAATACAACAAAATAGCACCCTGCACATTTAATAGTAAACCTGAGAACAATAATAAGCAGTGACAATACTCCATATTCTTAAATCAAATACAATAAAATACAATAAGCAAGACTCTATGCACTTATTAATAAACCTGAGAACAATAATAAACAGTAACAATATTCCATATTCTTAAGTCATTTAATAGTGCACAGCTCAGCAAACATCACGATGTTCTGCATAGAAATCACAAAAAGCTGCTCTCAATAATCTTTCACAGTGAGCAGATGTTTTTGTGTTGCAGGTCCATGGTCCAGACGTGGCCATCGAACAGGCCGGTGAGGTCTGGCACCGTCTACTTCCTAGAGCACCTCCTCTTTTTGCATTCTTCATATGGGATGGAAATAAGGTAACTTTGGTTTAGCACGTCCATCAAAGGCCTGTAGGTGTGAAGCAGGAAGCCCTCCGCAATGAGAATGTGAGTCTCCTCCTCCTTGTGGTCGGACTTCAGGACGATCTCTGTGTCCAGGGTGTTATTAACGCCATGAGACTTCTCAAACTTCACCGGGTTCTCCAGCCACGCGTAGATCCTACTCATCATGGCGTCCAAACTAACATTACCTTCTGATCTACACAAACTTTTCTGTTCAGTGAAGAGAATCAAAGTTTGTTCAGGACATCTAAAGAACCCACATTTGAAGGTCTGAGAAGAACTCAGATCAATGGTCTAAATCTGAAATAAAGACTCATGGTCACAAGTTTTAAGACTTCTCTTCAACACAAAGTTCAAACTAACTGGGAAACGTTTACGATTTCAGTCCTCAGACTGTCTGAAGGTTCAAACTAACAGAGGACTACTCAAGAACTTAGAAGATATCAGTCCTCGGACTGTCTGAAAGTTAAATCTAACAGGGATCTACTGTGGGACTTAGAAAATTTCAGTCCTCAGACTGTGTGAAAGCTCAGGTCCTGGGGTCTCGGGAGGTCTGGAGGCTTTGGAAAGTCTTGGAACTGAGGGTTCAACCCTCCAGCAAAGGCTGAAGTCCAACCTCCTGAGAAAAATGGCCGAGTCCAGACTCGAGTTAAAAAAAAAATAAAAAAAAAAAAGACTTGAGAACGGCAAAAAATAGATGATAAATGAGCAAAAAAAGAAGAATTAGTATCTGAGCAAGTAGCTCAGGGAGTAAGAAGAGTGACTAACAAGTGAAAGATAGCAGGTTCAAGACCCCACACTGGCATTTTTCTTTCTTTTTCTTTGTCTAAGTTTTTCAGAAAATTTAAGAAGGGACTCGTTTTGAACTAGCAACCTGCAGCTTTATAGACAAACCCGTAACTCACTGAGCTACAGATCAGATAAAACGAAATCAACTCGTCGTCGATTTGACATCGTAGTTTCTGTTCCTAATAAAGTGACCACATGAGTGGAGTTGAGGCGGAGTCTGGGCGGAGTCAGGGCGGAAAGTAGGTGGTAGGAGGTGGGTTGCGACTTCCCCCTCTCTACCCCCGCCACCTCCCCCCACTGCCCCCCTCTACTCCCCCACTGCCCACCACACCTTCCCCCGCCCGACGAGTTTTTCAAAAATTCGAGTCTCGATGGGTTTTCCAGAGTTTCTCAAGTTTCTACGAAGTTGGAGGCAGAAGAACTTGTCGTGAAGAGGTGTTGAAGTCAGTGAGGATGAAGTAAGTTTTTACAGTGACTAGAAGGAAGACGACCAGAAAAGCAGGTCTTTAACCAGCATCCCTAAAATCCATGGAGTCGGCTCCAGAGAAATGAAGGAAGGTCAACTTTTATCAACCTCCATCCAGATGTTCAACTTGATATCTTTACTTTGAGATTTTTAGCACCACAAACCTTTAGTATCACACTTTATTATCATTTATTAGGACTTTAATGGAATCCACCAGCAGATTTAGTTTTGGTTGAGAAACTTTATTCTTATCGTCGTGGGACTGCAGGATTTAAAACTGTTCCTTCTATATGACCTCAGGTTTATTAGTTGTAGTGGTAGTGTAGTGTACTGTTGTGGAGAAGTTTAAAGCCGGATTTGGATACAAAAAGATTTCCCAAGCTTTAAACATCTCAAGGAGCACTGTGCAAGCAATCCTATTGAAATGGAAGGAGTATCAGACCACTGCAGATCTACCAAGACCCGGCCGTCCCTCTAAACTTTCACCTCGAACAAGGAGAAGACTGATCAGAGATGCAGCCAAGAGGCCTATGATCACTCTGGATGAACTGCAGAGATCTACAGCTGAGGTGGGAGAGTCTGTCCATAGGACAACAATCAGTCGTACACTGCACAAATCTGGCCTTTATGGAAGAGTGGCAAGAAGAAAGCCATTTCTCAAAGATATCCATAAAAAGTCTCGTTTGAAGTTTGCCACAAGCCACCTGGGAGACACACCAAACATGTGGAAGAAGGTGCTCTGGTCAGATGAAACCAAAATCGAACTTTTTGGCCACAATGCAAAACGATATGTTTGGCGTAAAAGCAACACAGCTCATCACCCTGAACACACCATCCCCACTGTCAAACATGGTGGTGGCAGCCTCATGGTTTGGGCCTGCTTTTCTTCAGCAGGGACAGGGAAGATGGTTAAAATTGATGGGAAGATGAATGGAGCCAAATACAGGAGCATTCTGGAAGAAAACCTGTTGGAGTCTGCAAAAGATCTGAGACTGGGACGGAGATTTATCTTCCAACAGGACAATGATCCAAAACATAAAGCCAAATCTACAATGGAATGGTTCACAAATAAACGTATCCAGGTGTTAGAATGGCCAAGTCAAAGTCCAGACCTGAATCCAATCGAGAATCTGTGAGCAGAGCTGAAGACTGCTGTTCACAAACGCTCTCCATCCAACCTCACTGAGCTCGAGCTGTTTTGCAAGGAAGAATGGGCAAGAATTTCAGTCTCTCGATGTGCAAAACTGATAGAGACATACCCCAAGTGACTTGCAGCTGTAATTGCAGCAAAAGGTGGCGCTTCAAAGCATTAATGCAAGGGGGCCGAATAATATTGCACGCCCCACTTTTCAGGTTTTTATTTGTTAAAAAAGTTTAAAATATCCAATAAATTTCATTCCACTTCACGATTGTGTCCCACTTGTTGTTGATTCTTGACAAAAAATTACAATTTTATATCTTTATGTTTAAAGCCTGAAATGTGGCGAAAGGTTGAAAAGTTCAAGGGGGCCGAATACTTTCACAAGGCACTGTAGATATAGATATAGATCAAAAGTAGACACTAACTACTGCTGCTGATACTGGCACTGCTACTGCAACTTGTAATACTTTTACAAATGCTGATACTACTTCTACGATTCTAACAGCTATTTAAACTACTACTGCTGCCTGTACTTTTAGTATTACTACTACTGCTTGTACAGCTATACTACAGCTACTATTAATCGTCTGGTATTTGGTTGTCAAGCTGCTAGCTAGTGTTTTGCTAGTGGCTAACTATACTGACAGTTAATAGAAACTTTGAGGTAGAAATGTATGCAGAATTCTACTTGTAGGGGGGTTGTAATTATTCATTGTGGATTTACTGATGATCTAGTGCCCTGGTAGTTGAGATAATGATGAGTTGTCATTTTGTCATGATTCATTGCACATGGGTTGGTCACTTTGCAAAAGTGAACCAAATACACACCAAGCAATACTCAGTGAGTATCTGTACAATTTGAGAATGGGTTTTGAAGGCCTATATAAAGGCCCAAAAAAGGCCACCATTGTTAGTCCAGTGAACAGCATCATGTCGCGTCTATCACATGAACAACGTCTCCGGTCACTGGGTATGGTGGAGGACGGTTTGAGCTACAGTGATGTAGCCAGGCGTATGGGCTGTTCCCAACCCACAATCAGAAGCCTGGTCCAAAGCATGCGCCGACGGATTGCTGCCTGCATCGAAGCAAATGGAGGCCATACTCTGTATTGACTGTTGTGACTTTGTGTTTGGCAGGTGCCGTTTTCTTTTGTGAAATTCTTTATTTTGAAATCATTCTTGAAACTTTAGATTTTTGTTTCTGTATACCAATATGCTAAACAAATGATTCATATGAGGAAAATCCAGTTTTGGGCTTCAAAATAAAAATTATGTTGAAAAATATGGTCTCAAAGTTTTTAATGACTGTCAGTGTAGTTAGCTCTCATAGACTGGAAGCTCTCAACAAGATTTAACAATGAAAAACAGCCAAAAACTATTCTTACCTATGAAAAGTCATTCCAAGTTGTGATTCATATCTATGCACACTAGTCTGGTCTGATGCAGTCTCGATGATGACGTTTCACCAGTACCTGAGAAACCAACTACGGACAGTTACATCCTGAGAAACGGCCACAGTCTTCTTACAGTAAAGGTACAAAGCTGCTCGTCTTCTCCTCTGGCATCAGGAAACCTCTTCGAAGCTTCTTCAAATCCAGACGAAACACAATCTAAAGCTCAAACTAATGTCATTGGTGGATGTAGGGGCAGTCAGACAACAAAGTTGCGTTCAGGAGCATTGGAAATCGGAGATCAGTATTTTTAATTTCCAATAAAAATTTGCCCCCACGGAAGATCCGCCACTGGTTTTTCTCAGGTTTACATATCCCCTTGGACCATTTGACTATCAGTAATCTAACGTGCATGGCTTACACAAAACCATAAGTTATATGTTGCTTTTCATGCAGCTTCATTTTATTGGCCATTTTAGCAAATTGTGCCTGGAACTGATGAAAAATAAATAATAGAAACAAATGCAATCTCATGCTCTTGTTTATTGGAAATAAGAATACAATCTGACAAGAACAATATTACACATCCTAAAGCCTAACAGAATCAAATCTTTCCATGTATGTCCGCTAAAAGGCTAAATATGTTGATTAAATAAATACAAAGCAAAATCTATCTCTGGAAACTGCCTAGTTCATAAAGCTGAGAGGGCATCTGATTCATGAATTGACTGATAGCTGAATATAGCCAATTGTTACAGCCAGTTTCTTTAAGTTTTGATTTTTATTTATTTAAATAGATTGATAAACCTGATTGAAAAAAATAAGAAAAGAATACCGACAAACAGTCTCTAGTTTTGAAGAAAAGCCTTTATTTCCTATTTCAAGAACATGCTTTAGCATGGTAGTAGAAGTAGGTACTTAGATATCCATACATGCAGAGCCACAGAGTGATAGAGAGAGTCTGTCCATCTACGATTCTGTGACAGCAGACTGTCCGGGGTTCAAGTCGAGGAAGCGATTAGGGGGAGAGTTTATTTTGTTCTCAGGTCGGGTCAGGCAGGCAGAGTGAAGGCTTAGTGCTGGATCCTACGAATGGACTGCACCTGGTTGGTGTGAGCCTGGGTGCTGTACTCGTTGTAGTTTCTGTACTCGCCTTGGTGTCTGTCTCTCTCCAGGATGTACTGGTAGCCACGGTAACCAGGGAACTGGTAGGCCACCCAGCTGCAGAGGAGGAGGAGGAGGTGGGGGTTAAGTCAAGGTCAGATGCAATTCATCATATTAGACACACCAGGAGATAGAAAGATTTCAGCAAATTCAATGGAGCTACAAGACAGCTTACAGGGTTTTTTTTTAAAAAAGAGAGGAAGTTGACGTGAAATCTACCTCAAGTTATACTTAAAATGAAATTTGCTAAAAAAATAATTTAAAGTAAAAATAAAAAATTAAACTCAGATAAATACAAAAAAATATGCATATAAGGAAAAGCACAGTGGAGATGAGACTTCAGCCTTCAAACAGGGAAATTCTAAAGGCAAGAGACTAATAAACAGAGTAATAAACAGAGAGGAGGGTGTATAACTTACGCTCCCGAGTTGACTTTGATGGAGGGCACCTCCTTGCTGCACCAGCCCATGGCCTGTAGGGAGGGGTAGTCATCGCACATCTCAAACTTACGGCCCTGGAAGTCCTCACACTCGTACAGGGTCACCTTGCTGTCACTGTGGTTCTGCAGAGAAAGACAAAGATGTGATGTGATGGTGCTGCAAGAGTGCTGTCAATGTGGTAATGGACATTGTCATCTAGAATGTGTGTATTTAGATGAGAACAGAAATTAATCCACAGAAACCGTGTTTTAGTTCAAGTGTCATAGTACGGAACTATTCAGATTACAGTTTGCATATTTACAGAAGAAGAGATTTAAAGGCCAAATTAACTGAAGCTAAAACAGGATAAGAAGTGTCATAAGAAGTGTTCAAAAATTAGCAACACATCTGCAGGATTTAAAGTTATAAAGTCTATTACATTACAGAGGGGTGGGGCGGGGAAGTGAGCCAACTGTGGCAGTTATCAGAGGTTGACTAATAAAAAGAGAAATTAGATGAAGGATTGGGGAACTTACAGCGCACTTGATAGGTCTGAAGGAAAGCATGTGCTCGGTTCTGTAGCTGCTGTTTCCACTCCAGGCCTCGTAGCGAGGATAGTCTCCCTTCTCCAGAATAAACTGCTGTCCCTGGAACTCTGGGTACTCATAACCCACCCAACTGCAGAGGGAAAAAAAAGAGTAGAAAAATTAGCTTAAATGTGCCAAAGTGAGTAAAGCACCAAAATGAAAATCAATAAATCAAGACATTAAAACCAAAAAAGCTTCAAAATGTACACATCAACCTATAACAAATAACTAAATACAAATTACTTTTAATGCAACAGTCCTGCACCTGTCTTTTTTTTTTTTTTGTCAAACAACGGAGTCCAACGCCCACAGAATGGCCTCAAGTGAAAACAACATGCAGCTTCTTTTGTGACTGGGAGCACAAAGCAAACATTAAACAGTGCTGCTCCTGCCTCCACCGCTGCTGCTGTTGTTGCTGCACCCAGGGCTGTTTATCTGATCGCCAGTCAGTCAGTCAGCCATTCTGGCTCACAGCCGGCAGCTGCACACTGCCAGCTCATATCACAGCAGGGTCACACATGGATGCATGCACACACACATGCAAACGATACATGCCAGCTATAATAGCACTGTAGGTTGTAATTTGTAGGGGTTTTTTTTGTGTGTGTGATTCTGTCCTTTTTACTTGTTGATTGGAGTCAGTGTGTGAGTCATGTCTGCTTTAATCAGACTTTTTCAGGCAGATAAAATTAAAATTACGAGAGAAGTAAACAACATAAATTTGTTGGATATTGCTCTTAGTTATCCATCACAAAATGGAAATTAACATCTTTCATAAGGCTGATATAAACATCTAAGTGTATAACTTTTAACCATTTTCAGCAATCATTATGACTAAAATCTGACCTTGTCATAAAGATTTCAGAATTTAAGTAAGGAAAAACACAAATAGGCAAAAAACTAGTCCTAAAATCCAGAAGATTGAAGAGGTCAAGAGGTCAAGGTGACCATATATGCAAAATGCAGAACTTTTTGACAGACGGAGAGACCAGAAAGTACACCAATAGCATTGACTTACGGTCCATTCTCAACCTTGATGGAGCGGATCTTGTTGAAGCCCCTCTCCATGATGTTCTGGCACTCCAGCATGAACTCACAGCGCTTTCCCTGGAAGTTCTCCTCCTCCCAGACTGTGATCTTGAACTGGCCCATCTGCTCCATCTGTTGAGTGTTCATGGCTCCTGCTTCTCCCTTAGGGGTTACTCTCTGAGGAGGGGTTCGAAAATGTGCGTGAGGAATAACAACAAAATCCCAACAACAAACCTGCATGTCCCGAGTAGGTATCAGCACGTGATGAGGAGAGTCACTAAGCAGTTTATTCAGGTGACATTTACCTGTTGCTTCTTAAACTAAAATTCTTCCGTATTAGCTTACAGGTAATGAGGAACCAAAACAGCCAGAGGTGTCAGAAGAAATGAAAAAATTCCACTCATTCATCATGTTTCCATTCCCTCACAGCAGAGATTTGTCTCTGTTTTCATCTATGAGATTCAATCTAGAAGCACAGACATGCATCCAACTCATAAACTGTGCTATGTAATGTAGCAGCAGCAAACTACATATCTGTAAGTGAAAGCTTAGACGCATGAACACCAACTGCAGCACACTGTTAAGTCTCCTACTGAAAGATTTATTAAGTTGTACGATCAGTTGCTGGGGATCTTTAGTTTAATTTCTTTTACAAACAAGATAATTAGCACATAGGCGGTTGTAGAAAAAGGCTTGTATGATGTTTACAGGTCAAACACAAGCACACAAATCAGTTGTTCTTGCCAGCTTTCTCCACTAAAATGGATGCAAAGCAATAAACCAGCTGTCCCTAAAAGCAGGAGTGTAAAGTGGCCTCTCTGCTTTTACAGTTAGCAAATCAAGTCTTCTTCTACGTGCATCTATGGAAGTCTATCTACCAAATACACAGTATGGGGAGCATCTTGGTGGCTGTCGGGGCTCCACCCCAGTACACAGAGCTGCTCCCCCCTGTTTGCAGCTTCTTGCAGCTAAGTCTGAGGCAGTGTGGTGAAATACTTACAGACGGTACTGAGGTGGGACAGATCCAGTATAATCAATGTCGGGGAAGAGACCCTCGCCTGCGTTTTTATAGGGCCGGGCCCCCTGGACCTGAGCCACTCCATTTGCCCAGCAGCCTTGCACACTCAGCAGCTGAGCAGGCCTGCTGAAAGGGGAGCATTAGCCTCGCGCTTTGTGGAGGCTCCAGAGCACCATTGTCCTCAGAGCCCCAAACTGACTTAGTCATCAATATGGCAGCCACGGTCAGTGGCAACCTGACCCAGGACTATACAATGGTAACGCACTGACACAACAGTTTGATTGGTGTAGCAGGATAATAGACACATTCTGGGAGCTGATCCCCCGTCTCTCTCTCTCCCCCCTGTCTCTGCTGTAGGTAAACTGGATCCTAAACTAGAGGTGGTATCCCACAGTGAGGACGTGTACCATTTACATTTAAAAGGAATACTTAACTTCTTCTTCTCCAGTGGATCTAGAAAGAGTCAACTGGTTGAAGTGCTGTAATGAAAAGCTGCAGTGGTCTTTTCTTAGAAACGCTGATAAATGAGATTCATTAGATATATACTTTCTGCACAGTATCAGAGAACTGATACAGATATTTTATAGCAGACCATCCAAAAAAGACACAGCTTACAGTTCCACATACATTAGTGCTGTGATCATACACTTTAAACATGAAAATATAAAAATCTATTTTGTTGTAAGACAAAGGAAATAACTGTCTTTCAATGAGAAGAATTACAGGATTTAATGGTGTTGTCTGAGTGGCAGGTGAAAACAGCATAACTTGGAAAGAATCTTGTGTTTTATGAAACAATAAATGAATGAAACACATGTGTTTTCACCTTAATAACACATATAAATGCTTAGTGACTATCCTTAATATATCAGGTATATATTAAAGCTCTACCAATCATACCCATTTTATACCCCCAGGATGTGAAATAGCTGCATCATGTAAGATTTCAGAAATCAAACATGACACTGACGTTAAATGTTGGTATTATAATCGAACTGTAATTTAGATTGGAAGAAATGCCAGCTTGTTTTTCAATGTTTTAAATTGTAATGTTCATTCTGGGACTTTTGGCATTTTATGCATTAAATCATTTTAACTGTATTACATTGTTCTTTGGTGTTCTTCACCTTTTGTTATTTTTCCTTTGTCTTTTTGTGGAGCAAAATTACTACTTATATAATTTCTGTCAAATACCACGATTTATGCAATTTCATAAATTATTATATATTTAAATTATGCCTATCATTTGATTCAGCGAACAAAACAGCATTGTATTTGGTGAAGTCAAACAAAATACTGTGTCTATACTGCTGACTGAACACTGGAAATCACTCCTTTCTGGATCCCTTTTACAGTTTAATAATTTGACCACATACTTCTACTGTATTCATATTGTTTTTTTATTTAGTCACATATTAAAGAAAAATATAATACAAGAGCATTAAAAATGACCTCAATATTGTGTCAAGAAAAGTGCTGTTGGGCTCAGTGATGTATTTTCCTTCATCATTGGTGACATCTAGTGGCAAACACGATTATTACCTCCAGGTTGGCAAAGACAGGAAACTGAACATTAAAATTAAAATCAATATTCATGCTGTGCTTTGGTAAGAATGTGCTTGAATTTAGTCATGGCAATAAAGTCATCTGAACTGAAATGAAGTGATTGAAACACAGGGCTGCACTGTTTTTTTTAAAAGGTTCATTTTATTGTCATTGCATCAACAGGAATATACTAACACCCTGCTGATTTAACATTCAGATTCAGTTCACTATATACAGTAAAGGACTCAACTAGTCTGGTATAACTGTGTGTATGCAGTGTGTGTGTGCATGTGTGAGGTCCACCTGTGGGGCATGTGTTCTGTTTTCTTGTATGAACAGCTTTCTCATTGTCTTTTGTTAACCCATTCATTGTCCTTCTCTCTGCATGTGTGTGCATTAGTGAGTGTCAACCTGCTTGCCCCCCGAGCAGGTGATGAGCAGGTGAAAGGGAAGGCTTATATAGACACAGATGTTGTGTGTGTGTCTACTTGTATTACTAATTTTGTGGGGACATAACAGTTTACACAGTAACACTGACCCACCTACTTTTTGGGGAGAAAAAGAAAGTCCCAGTGATGTAAAACATAAATGTTAGTAAGATGTTTTGGTTTAAGGTTGGGGGTAATGTGGCGTGTGTGCGTGTGCGTGTGCATGTACATGCACACACATGAAGACGCACAACTCATTTCCCTGTTAAATATAGCTGGTTCAGTTTGCATATGTCCAGGGCGGCATAGTCCAGTACAGAGCTCATACAATACAGTTCTACTTTGAATCCTTATCTGGCCATATAACAAATTTCATTCATTTCTTCCAACTGGTCACATAATACCTCTGCTTTACAAGACAAATATATTTTTTTTTATCATCAAATACAGCACTTATGGCCACCACTCCAGTCTTACTACATGTAAAAGTGAATTTATGCTGCACTGACCTTCACTAAAAACATCATTACCATTGTACACTATATTGCCAAAAGTATTCACTCACCCGCCTTGACTCGCATATGAACGGAAGTGACATCCCATTCCTAATCCATAGGGTTCAATATGACGTTGGTCCACGCTTTGCCGATATAACAGCTTCATCTCTTCCTAGAAGGCTGTCCACAAGGTTTAGGAGTGTGTTTATGGGAATTTTTCACCACTCTTCCAGAAGCGCATTTGTGAGGTCACACACTGATGTTGGACCAGAAGGCCTGGCTCTCAGTCTCCGCTCTAATTCATCCCAAAGGTGTTCTATCAGGTTGAGGTCAGGACTCTGTGCCGGCCAGTCAAGTTCATCCACACCAGACTCTGTCATCCATGTCTTTATGGACCTTGCTTTGTGCACTGGTGCACAGTCGTGTTGAAAGAGGAAGGGGCCAGCTCCAAACTATTCCTACAAAGTTGGGAGCGTGGAATTGTCCAAAATGTCTTGGTATGCTGAAGCATTCAGAGTTCCTTTCACTGGAACTAAGGGGCCAAGCCCAGCTCCTGAAAAACCACACCATAATCCCCCCTCCACCAAACTTTACACTTGGCACAATGCAGTCTGACAAGTATCGTTCTCCTGGCAATTGCCAAAGCCAGACTTGTCCATCAGATTGCCAGATGGAGAAGTGCAATTCATCACTCCAGAGAAGGCGTCTCCACTGCTCTAGAGTCCAGTGGCAGCGTGCTTTACACCACTGCATCCCACGCTTTGCTTTGCACTTGGTGATGTATGACTTGGATGCAGCTGTTCGGCCATGGAAACCCATTCCATGAAGCTCTCTGTGCACTGTTCTTGAGCTAGTCTGAAGGCCACATGAAGTTCGAAGGTCTGTAGTGATTGACTCTGCAGAAAGTTGGTGACCTCTTGGCACTATGCGCCTCAGCATCCGCTAACCCTGCTCTGTCAGTTTACGTGGCCTACCACTTGGTGGCTGAGTTGCTGTCGTTCCCACACACTTCCACTTTCTTATAATACAGCTGACAGTCGACTTTGGAATATTTAGGAGCGAGGAAATATCACGACTGGATTTGTTGCACAGGTGGCATCCTATCACAGTTCCACGCTGGAATTCACTGAGCTCCTGAGAGCGAGCCATTCTTTCACAAATGTTTGTAAAATCAGTCTGCATGCCTAAGTGCTTGATTTGATACACCTGTGGCCATGGAAGTGATTGGAACACCTGATTCCGATTATTTGGATGAGTGAGCGAATACTTTTGGCAATATAGTGTATATCTGTCACTGTGTGTGTTCATGCGTTAACACGAGGACAGACTGCCTCACTTTGACCACTGACTCATGTCGTACACAAAGGGCAAGGTGACACAGGATCAGGAAGCAGAGGAAATGTTTGACAGACTTTCACATGCACCTTAATTGGTCTTTTCTTTATTTCATTACTCAGATGGATTTTGTTTGCTGGAAGTCAAAAGTTCATCTTTCATTGATTTTGACAGTCAAATGCAAAATATTTGTGTGTGCTTGTGTAAAGGTCACAGAGCACCGATTATTTCACAGAAGGACCAGGTGCTGCTGACTCTTACTTCATCATTAGCTGTTGTAATCACAGCTTTCAGTATGAGGAGTTCCAAGTCTTATTCTGTCTTTAGGCTTTTATTCATCTTGTTACATCATTAAATTGTTTTTTTTAAGAAGTGAAGTTTACACACTTTCCCACGGGCAAGTGAATGCTTTAGGTAACATTTTACAACATAGCACACAGTTTACGATGTAATTTAGTCTTACGAATGAGGTAAGAATAAAATACTAAGGCTACAGATGACGAAATAAAAGAAAAAGCGGAATCCTTGAGCCCTACAGTGAGAGAATATGGTGTCCTATGGAGTGCATTTTGCCTTTATTGTTTAAGCCCACTTGTCCTCTTAAGGATGGATTTAGTGCAAATGAGTATGAAGTCCTTCTGAAAGATCACCTTTGTCCTATGATAAAACAGTTCTGCCCTGCTGGAAATGGTTTCTTCCAGGAACAATGCTCCCATCCATAATGCAGGAAGGATCACTGAATGGTTTGATGAGTATGAAAATGATGCAAAACACATGCTGTGCCCTTCACAGTCACCAGATCTCAACCCAACACCTATGAGAGATGATTAGACAGCGATCTCCACCACCATCGTCAAAACACCAAAGGAGTAAATGTTGGAGGACAGTGTGCCATCCCTTCAGTATAGGTCCAGATACTTGGAGAACCAATGTCTAGGAACACTGAAGCTGTTCTTACAGTGCACAGCGGCCCAAGAACTTACTAAGACTTTGTATGTCGTTTTTAGATACTCCATTGTCACCAGGGAAGCTTGTCTTGATCTTGAAGTCACTACATCCTCATGCCAACATGCACATTCTTGTTAGGATTGAATTATACAAACCACCTCATGCAAAACAACATCCCTCAACACCAGACAGCAACTAAAGAGGAACTTGATATTCCTCAGGAAAGTAAAAAAAAAAAACAAAAAAAACAAACAAAAAAAAACTTGCACTTCAGTTTTGTTCCCCAGCACTGTGCCTTGTAGGAAAATGAGGGGAGGGTGGGGAGGGAGAAATGGAGGTAGCAGCCAGCTTCAAATTGTCTAATTGAAAAGTAAACATGGAAACAGTCACTCATTACATTATAGCCCACATGTCTCATGCTGTGTTGAAACATGCTACTCCATCAACCCCAATCCACACCTTTTATTTTGGCTGAGCTGTTGTAGCTACCTGCTGTCTTTACTTCCTAGGAATTCAGTATGAAAAGGCTTTCATTGAGTGTTTACTAACAGCTTGTCTCCACTACTTTCTGCAACTAATCCATTTTAATGTAGCCATAACCATATAGTCTCTCTTTTTTCTTCTTTTTCTACCTGTAGATTGGTTGCAGTAGAGGAAATGTGTTAACACTGCTTGTTTTCTGGGTCAGAGTGAGTCTGAACTATTTGAATAGTTAGTGAATGCACCTGAACACACACACCCATCAATGACTGAATGCAAGCACACATACACACATACATATACACACACAAACTCTGACACACATGACTGTTTGTCCATCTGCACGCTGAAACACACACACACAGACACACATGCTCGCTGACATGCAGATTGCCCTGAATAAATGCCCTCCTTCAGGTGGAACGTTACCGTGGAGACTAATCCAGGTGAGGATGATGTGAGCAGGACATCTGCTCGTACCACCTCCATTTGTCCCCGCTGTCGTCCGACCAGACACCTAAGCAGCTGGATTTGCCTGCAGGGACAAAGAAAAACATGGAGAATGACTGTATAGATTAGAACATTTTGTGTGTTGGTGTCTACAAGTCATCGTTGTTTAGGTAAACTGGCAGATAGAAAGACAATTGGTATTAAATTGTGACAACAGTCACACACACACACACACACACACACACACACACACACACACACACACACACACACACACACACACACACAGTCAGTTGTATAAGCAGACAGATAAAAGAACAAGATACACAATGGTAGCCTGAGGGAGCAAGACAAGATTCCTTTCTATTGATTTGTAAAGAAAAACCCCTCAGCTTATTTAGCTAACTTTTCGGAGATCTCAATTGTTGACTTTCCATTTTAACCCGCCAGCAGTCGTTGCACCATTAAAAAGTCAGAGAACGAAGGTAAAGGATAGCCAAATGGGAGCGGGAACAGGCCCTGGGCATTTGCATGAGTCTTCATTATCAGTAACTGTCAGAGGAAACAGCACACAGCCTACAGGCAGAACATACACACAGACACAGCCTGTGGGAAGCACTCACTCCACTCCCCCATTTACAGATATAGAACCAAACAGTTTGGCAGGCAGCACAAATGCAATCATGTTGCTGCTGTGCAGATACAAACAGTGTCTTAATGGTGCTGTTACAGTATAGCCCTGCAGAGCAGAGTTCATGGGGTCGCAGCAGGCAGCAGGTAGAGAGTGCATGTGTTCCTCACAGTCAAGTCGGGTTTAATCAGTTCTATTCAAGTCCCAATAATCTGTGTTAGCTAAAGTTGTGCTTTATTATACACAACATCGTCATTGTAGAAATACTGTGAAGTGGAAAGAAAGGAGGAAACTCAGTGCTAGAGGGGATGGATGGGTGATAGATGTAGCAGCAGCAGAAATATAATATGGACAGAGTTTCAGTGCTGTGGTGCAGAATTTATGCTAAAAATCCTTTTTTTAATCACACTTCTACACATGTATTTTTCAAACCCCATAGCATAAAGTGGATTAATGGCATTTGTGTGTTTGCTACCTCTGTTCACTTTTCATTTCTCAATACTTTAAACAAGGAATAAATTATTCACTTGACGTTGCTGAAGTATTTGCAAAGGTGAGGGATTTCTCTGAGTAATGCAATATAAAATTTGATGAGAGTAACCTCAAAAAGTATGAGTTTGGATAACAATGAATTAAGAATTTCTGTTTCCAGAGATGCTTTCACTTGCATTATACAGTATTTAAAAAACTGTGTATTACAACGCTTAGTGGTAAAAGACTAAACTTGTAATGTACAGAAAAGAAAGACTGAATCATGTTAGCATTGCCATCTACCAGTGTGTCTGCAGTTTTTAGACAGATAACATGGTGTCCTTGAAGTTCTGTCATTTGTTTCATGCCAAGGAAAGGTGATGTTGAGTATTATTACTAAATGATACATGAATATATATATGCAATCATTCCCTCCTGCCACCCTACTGTTGTGTACCAACTTCAGGTAGAAGACAATCATTTCAAAAATGATGATGATCACATTTTATTAGTGCTATGTTCAAGGTAGTTAGAGACAAATCCTCCATGCTGAATCCTAAACAAACGATCTGTCAGCTAATGCGGCTTTGGAGGGTGTAGCAACGGCAGGACCAGTTGGGACAGTCATTCTAAATTGGGGCAAGGTAACCAGGATACTGAGGAGTGTGAGCTCTCCCTTCCTCTGCCTTTAAACAAATATTGACTGGAGATTCAAGCAGAGGCAAATAGGCTCTCAGGTGAAGAATGACATACAGGACGGACTTTCTCATGATGCCGCCCGCAAGGTGATGATACAGACGTGAGATGTTTTGTAAGATAATGAAGAGTGATGGGGATTTAGCAGGAAAACAGAAACAATGTCAGGGTGATCATTTGCACCAAGTGCCAAAAGTACAGAATATTAAATGTGAGCAGTAGTAATGAGAAGATAAAAGGTGGATGTGCTACACTGTTGGACAGCAGTATTACTTGTTAACTTTTGCTCAGATGAGATCCAAATGCAGGAGGGGAACCATTCTGAATCACTTTTAATAGTGTGTTTAATTGTTGTTTCTCTTTTAGCCACGTGATTAACTTTTTTAAGCACTGACAATTGAGCATGGTTGAGTTTTGCTCTTATGTCATTTTTGACTCATAGGTATGTAGATGATATTTAATGTAACATTTGAAGGGTCTTATGTTTGAACCTAATCTTTGGAAAGAATATTTTTTCATTTGAACTGATGTAAACAAGGCATGTAAGCAATTATGTTGACATATATGATGATCTTTGTTACTCTGAATGCCGTAGTCACGTTTCTGAAAGATGATAAGGGTGTAGGCTGGACCGTAGATTTAGAAACATTCAAGCTAATCACTATAACATTAGAAATTTTACAATGGTATTCTCCTTTTTATTAAAGTAGGCTCGTATGCCTACATCCATGTCTTGTCAAACCAGGGAAATACTTTGCTTCAATGGATAAAGTACAGGTGTATGTTTAACTAAATGCGTATGTGAATGATAAAAATGACAGATGGCTTGTATCAGATGGCTGCCGTGTGTGTGAATGTGTGTGTGTGTGCACGTGCTTAATGTCTAGTTAATGATTGACATAACCTCCCATTAAGCCCATCTCTCTGCTCTCTGCTGTTCGCCTGGAGTCTCACTTCATGACGTAGGAGACGGGCAGTGATGAACAGGCCCCCAGTGGAAAATACATGCTGTCCTCATGAATGTGCCAACGGGAAAATGATTATCAAAGAAGCACTAAACGGAGATACAGAGATTGTTGTCCCTGCCGTTGTAAATGTCAACCTTTTCAGTACATATGATATCAGGCAGGGGCAATTTAAGCAGACACGCAGGGACAGGTACAACCACTGAGCGAGAATAAACACTGAATGACCATCAACTTTCCAGTCTTTCCAGCGTAGTGTCAGTTAGAGGTTTGGCTGTATTGATACAGAGCTCTTGTCTCATTGGTCTGAACACACAGGTGTGCCTGTTTGAAGGCAGCTGGTTTTGTATGAGCATATGGACTGATGTGGGATTCATCTTTTTCTTTTATGTAAAGACAAGAAAATCTAGCACGTTTTCAATTAATGCATGCATTACAGCTGGATTTAGCTGCTGTTACTTTCCTTACTTTACTCAACAGACACCTGTTCAATGAAAGAATATTTAAACTTCAAAATTTGGATACGTGATTGTGACTCCAGTATTGAGGCAGCAAGTTAGTCGAAAGCTGCCATTGCTTTGTTTAGAGCACTGGCTGCTGCCAGCTGTATGCAAATAAGACAACCTACCTATTCAGGGGAATATACAACACACCTGGTGTCAGTTACTGAGCACTGGTATTATCAGCATGTCATCTCAGAGGAGTAATGGTCCTGACTCCATCTTTTATGTATTTTCATTTCTAAAGACCTTAAAGAACCCCAGACCCATTTGTTCTGCAGTGTGGCAGCAGCATATGGCTTTGCTCATTTGGTGCCACTGATTAAAAGACAGTGAATTCTTAGCAGAATCTTGTGGTAATATAGCCCTGAAAACAAATTGCCATCATTTGTCTGAATTAAGGCTCAGCAGCTGTTTACAAAGGTGAACTTCTTCTTCAACTAAAAGCAATCTTTGTGTCTTTTTTTCCAGTTGCCAACCCGTACCTGCGTAACGCGAGCCGAACGAACAAAACTTCATCTTCAGGTATTGTACGTGAGGCTCAACGTGAAGCAAATACGGACAAAACGGGAAAAAGTCACAAAACACACTCATCAGAGTGCGGCGACGCTCCAGAGAGAGGCGATGAGCTGAGCGCGGAACAGCTGCTTTCTCTGCTGTCCACCTCTGAGGGGAGGAAAGATTTGGAAAAGTTAGAACATCAGGAAAAAGTAAGCTCTTGTAAGAATGGAGAGTTTGAATGAAATAAAACGGAGTGAAACGCCTGACGGGCCTACCTGGAGAAGAGGCAAAGCAACGAGAGTATGCGCACCCTTGGTCCTCACCTTTTACGCGCACTGAACGTGTGCTTTTTGTGACAGGTACACACCTTTTATACCTCTAAATGCCCTCTCTCTCTCTCTCTCTCTCTCTCTCGGTCTCCCCCCTCTCTCTCTTTCTTTCTTTCTCCTCCCCTTGAAGTGAATCCTGAGGCGCACACAGACACCTGTCGCACGGTGCGTTGCTCTGATCCAATATTGACATAAAGGGGGAGGGGAACTCATATCTCTCTCTCTCTGTGTGTGTGTGTGTGTGTGTGTGTGTGTGTGTGTGTGTGTGTGTGTGTGTGTGTGTGTCGGGGGGGGGGGGGGGGGGGTTGGGGCGGCTACACACGCGCGCACGCACACGCACGCACACACACGTACACAAAATGAATTATTCCTCCATCCCCTCTCCACATCCAAAGCCCTCCTCCTCCTCTCTGTCAGGGCAACGTGTCTGACCTTTGTGCCGGCGCTGAACTGTAAAGAAAAAAGGATCGTTGTAACATATCTACCTGCCGACTCGTTCAATCTGTCATACTCTGCGCCTGTTCGGGCATCATTTTCATATCATATGCCTTGCAAATGACTCTCAGCTGCTGGCTGACTCACCTTGCTCCATAACTTTGAGGGATGAAGCGCAACGAGTCATCCCGCTGCTGAGAAGGAGAAATGTTTTGGGTTCATATTCATTTTGTTTCATCAAAACTCCACCCTGAGACACAAAACATTGATGTAATCTATTTAAGCACATGTACGTTTTACACAAAAAAGGAAATCAGAGGAGCAAAGGCTGGCGATGTTATCAGGTGACAGCTCCTGGAGCAAATCCAGTGTGTAGGCTGATTCTGATGTTAAATGCTGTGGTTTTTGTCTGATTGGCCATGGATAGAAAAAAAGATGATAGGCTAAATAAATCAACTGGTTCTGAAAGGTCAAAGAATGAGCTCTAATTAATCATCTTACTAAGCTGATCCAGACATCCACAATGAGAGCAGGCCTGTCAGGGACCTTCTTCTTGTTTTCTATCTCTCATTTCAATTATGCAAAACCTACCAGTCCAATTTCATTAAACTTTTTGCAAAGGAGGAACATATCAAAATGGCACTTGATTCATTTTATTTTAAACTGCAAGACAGGACAATATGACATTTAACTCCTAGTTGCATAAGTGAAGTTGAACTTTGCTCTGTTATCTTTGCAATGAAAAGTTTTTATCATTTCATATTCCAGCTATTCCTCAAAAACATGTTTTCAATATTACAGCATTTAAATTTTTAAGTTACCTTTCACCTTTAAAAGAAATTGTAATATGTGTATTACTAGCCAAAGCTCTGTGTCACTGATAATATCATACAAGAGGTGATGCACAAACTTGGAGGTAGAGAGCAGCAACAGCTGGAGGGAAAGAGTGGAAAAATGTCAACAAAACGGATGTTGACATTCCTCTATTGCTGTTCGGTCTAATCTTCTTTTCAATTATCAAAATGTTCAAAATCTGGTATGAAGTGAAAAATAAACATATTTCAAACATGAGATCAGGCTTGTGTGGACAAAAATGTAAAAACACATAGATTTTTTATGGGTCATTTTTGACCCACTAGAGTTTAGGGTCCACACACTTGTGCATCTAAGGGTTGATTTAAATGCCTGAATATCTTTAGATTTAGAGTTCTCACTTTAACATGTTATTGTCTTTATTCTATCTCCTCTGTGGCTGAAACAGCTTTTTTTTTCTTTCTAAAATTAAAACACTAATCCTGTTTTAATGAAGTTAAGCTTGGGCAGTCTTAAATTAGGCCCAATTCACATTTAACCCTCAGGAAGTCAGGTTATATTTTGAAAAATGACAGCATTTAACAAGGAGAGACATATTGAAAAAAACTGAATGAAAAATACAATAGTAAACAGCAGTGAGCTGCATTTGGAGAAGTGGGCCCAGTATTCCTGAAGCAGCTATCATATCTCAATTTCTGCTGCTTGAATTTTGACCAATCTTTAATAAAGTTTTTTGTCTCACGCAAGTCACACAATTTTATAGAAGCACAATACAAAGAACAACAATTAAGGTTTAAAAGCCCCCGGGACCACAAAAAAAAAATGAAGAAAAAAAACTGAGCCAAAAAAAAAACCTTTTGTGAACAAATCTTAAATTTATTGTATAAATAAACTATTAAAAAAGGGGCCCATGTTTTGCATTTTCAATGAAATTGAAACAGTTATGAATGAAATTAATGAAATGAAATTAAACAGTTTATTGCATTCAAGAGCCGTGAATACTGTTTGAGTTGTTTGTACACAAAGTTGCATAAATTTGCAATATTTCAATAATATCCACGACTATTCAAAAGTTCGGGGTCACCCAGACAATTTCATGTTTTCCATGAAAACTCACACTTTTATTCACGTGCTAACATAATTGCATAAGGGTTTTCTAATTAAAAATCAGTCATTTCCAGCTAGAATAGTCATTTACTACATTAACAATGTCTAGCTTGTATTTTTGATTAATTTCACGTTATTTTCATTGAAAAAATGGCTTTTCTTTCAAAAATAAGGAGATTTCTATGTGACCCCTAGATGTTTGAACAGTAATGCACTCCAAAATAAAAGCTGATAAAATCTTGCTTTGCTTACTGAAATATTCAACTCAGCTCAGCTGTAGTTTTAGTTCTTGAGAGAACTTCAGGATAAAATACAAAAACTGGAGGTTTTGTGAAACTCAAGAGTCCCATTAAGATTATTTATGCCTTTAAGAAATGCTGGATGCAAATTCAGGTCAAATCCATTTACAGTAGTTATTGTAGAGGTCTTTACACTCGATCTTGACGTCAGTACACTTCTCTCTGACATTAACTAAACACATCAATTTAACACAGTGGTCTTTGGTGTTAATAATATGCTTATATTTTAAAAAATTTGTCATTCTTGCTAAATACCACAGCAATGTAGGGAACCCTGCGTAATTCCAAATTTTACAGTATGATGAATATATTATTTATCAGAATTTAAGTGGACCCAAATGCTAGAACTGTTTACAAAAGTAGAAATCATTCAATACTTAAACCCATGTGTCTACACAATGATAAAGTCACACGATTTCAAAACATAAGATTTATTTGTGCGCCACATTACAAAACAGTCATTGGATTTCAATTTGTAGTCATAGAAAGACATTACATGGAGGGAACGGCTAAATAAAGTCACTCCAAGAAAAGAAATGTAATACTCATCAGGTAAATCAATAAGAAAACCAGTCAAATACGAAGCTGCTTCACTGCATGTAGTAACTGAACTGTCACAAATCGAACTTTCAGTGTTTTCTTGTGTACAGAAAACAATGATTGCAGCCATTAGTATGCATGTGTTGTCAAAAATATCATCCCCTCTGTGTGCTGTAAAATACTCAGAATTTCACTGTAATCTAAAAATTATTAAAAGTATTATCCACACCCACGCTTATTTGTGCAATAAAAGCTGGTCTAGTGTTTCAGCAGTTATACAAAACACAGGAAGAGTAAAGTTTCATCTCAACTGGAAGCAGTAGTCTTTCTTGAGGGAATGACACTTGCTTTCACGACACAAATGCTAAGGGGACAGTTAGTCATCATTTTTGATATAAGAAAACAACTAACTATACCAAGTGCCATGACCTAGATTTGTAGATTGAATACTAGGTCAAGTTGTGCATCTCAATACGAGGAAGGAATCAAAAAATCACATTTAAATCATCAACAGGAAGGAATCAAAATTATGTTTCAAGCAGCTTGATAACTGGACAGATTTAAGAACACATTTGTTCAACAGTAAAGTGTCTACGTCCCCACACCTCCCAAGTACCCTTTGGAAATGTTAGCAGACCGTGTGTTTGTGTAGGAGTAGGTGTGTATTTTCATGTGGCAGTGCGCTGTGCAGACGTGTACAATGGTAACACATCTAACTTTCTGTCTGGAGTTTCTTGAAAATACTTGCAGCTCTTCCGGAGACGTTCCTCGTCAGAGTTGTAGTTGAAATTTGAAATGAATGACGCAGATCCTGAGCTCCTACTGGCCGCTCTTGGCGACTCTCTTAGTGTAAGCATCCCAGCCCGACTTTCTGTATGACTCAGCCGCTTCCAGCCTATCAGAGGCCTCCAAGACGCCTCGTCCCACGATGATGACATCAGAGCCTTTGTTGTAGATGACCTCCTCGGGGGTGGTGTACTGCTGGCCCAGCAGGTCTCCTGTAAAGGGAGGGAGACACAGTGAGATGATAGAAATGGGGGAGGAAGGGAGGTAGACATAAAGAGGAGGAGGGGAGTTAAGGAGACTACAGAAAACCAGCAATGACTTCTTGTCCTACAGCACCACCCTGTGTTTAACACGAGTCATGACCTTTAAAAGAGCAGCGTGAAAGGTTTCCATGTTTAAATCATTTGTTTAAATCAACGACATTTACATCCACATCAAATTAGTATTGGAATGTAATAATATCTAACTAAGGAGAAAACTAGACTGGAAAAAAAAAATGACAAATTTTGTTGCAAATTATGTTATGGTTGCAGTCTGTGGGTCAAATAGTTGGTTAAAATGCTCTCATCTGGGCAAACTGTCATTGCTAAAATGATTGCTGATGTTACTTTTATAAGCACAGAAGTGCTACATCAATACCCTTGAAGGATTAAACCATTCATGTTGGCGTGGGAAGAACACCCCCACATTTTGACAACTCTGAGCTCACCAACCTGACATAGACTGTTAGCTAGTTTATGACAACTGAAGGGTTACTAGAAGCTGGCTCCAACAGGCTTTATATACTGACAGTCAATAGAAACTTTGAGGTAGAAATGTACGCAGAATTCTACTTGTAGGGGGGTTGTAATTATTCATTGTGGATTTACTGATGATCTAGTGCCCTGGTAGTTGAGATAATGATGAGTTGTCATTTTGTCATGATTCATTGCACATGGGTTGGTCACTTTGCAAAAGTGAACCAAATACACACCAAGCAATACTCAGTGAGTATCTGTACAATTTGAGAATGGGTTTTGAAGGCCTATATAAAGGCCCAAAAAAGGCCACCATTGTTAGTCCAGTGAACAGCATCATGCCGCGTCTATCACATGAACAACGTCTCCGGTCACTGGGTATGGTGGAGGACGGTTTGAGCTACAGAGATGTAGCCAGACGTATGGGCTGTTCCCAACCCACAATCAGAAGCCTGGTCCAAAGCATGCGCCGACGGATTGCTGCCTGCATCGAAGCAAATGGAGGCCATACTCGGTATTGACTGTTGTGACTTTGTGTTTGACAGGTGCCGTTTTCTTTTGTGAAATTCTTTATTTTGAAATCATTCTTGAAACTTTAGATTTTTGTTTCTGTATACCAATATGCTAAACAAATGATTCATATGAAGAAAATCCAGTTTTGGGCTTCAAAATAAAAATTATGTTGAAAAATATGGTCTCAAAGTTTTTAATGACTGTCAGTGTATTTATACCATTATATACCAGGTCAAAGAAGGTATCAGTGTGGCTAGAGTTTGAACGAACAGATGGCTAAAAATCCCAGCGTAAATTCATCACAGCTCTACAACCAATACAGCATATCATCCATAACTGGTTGGTAAATTTGTCTGCGTTATGTTTCTCAAC
Organism: Acanthochromis polyacanthus; assembly: GCF_021347895.1. NCBI lineage: Eukaryota > Metazoa > Chordata > Actinopteri > Pomacentridae > Acanthochromis > Acanthochromis polyacanthus. The sequence goes on along the minus strand of NC_067126.1, from coordinate 23,781,582 downwards.
AGTTCCTGTGCTGGGATTTACAGTCCTATACTTCGAAATCGTACGAATATGAGCAGGTCTGCTCTCAGTCTGCTGTTATAATTTCAGCAGAAAATAATGAGGTTAAAGTGATTTAATAAGCTGCAACTACTAGCTTTTTATGTTCATTTATAATTCTTTTAAGCTATTAAGGCTAGAAGTGGCAGATTTAGCTGATCTAGAGATAATGTGCACTTCTTTGCCCCCCACACAAACACTTTGCCCCCCACACAAACAATCAGTTTGTCAAAAAATAAAGATTTTTTTTGCGGCCACTGTGCCTTTAATGCTTTCTTGATCATCTTAGCTGTAAGTTAAGGGTAAAAGCCTCGAGCTAACTCCTAAAACTGTGAGACTATACATATCCAATATGATTCTTAACACCTCCAACACCCTTAAAGTCTTTGATGAAGCTCTTTAATCTTATATCAGTGTCTTTCTTTAATTTCTAATGTGGTACAGTATAGAAAACAAAAGTTAAAAGTATGAGCTGATTTGTTGTCGTGGTGCATTTCTTAGGTCAGCATGTGCTTCCTTTAGTTAGGACACTCCAAGCAAAACAAAACTTCATGCACAAATGGCGGTCTGAGTGGAGCCGAATTCCTTGGAAAACATGTAATTTCTGTTGGCTCTAAATTTGTGAGTAGAAATCACAACAAGGAAATGACAGATGAAAGCCTCATCAAAATGCAGTCTAGTTTACCTCCAGCCTTCATCTGCACCCCAGGGGTCATGTGGATGAACTCTGGCCTCTTTGCGATCTTTGAGCCACAGATGAACCCAATCACAAAGTCAGAGTTCTCCTCCGCCATCTGCAGCTGTAACGACACATCACAGAGGCAAACAGCTGCAAACTGGTGGGCACAAAGGACGCACAACATATCTGAGCACGAAGCGGAAACATGCTTACCACAGCCTTTGTGTAATCACCAGTAGCCAGTGAGCCCTGGGAGCTCATTTGTGCAATGAGCAGACAGCCTCGGCCCAGAGGCTTCCCTACAGCGCTCAGACCTTTCACTACCCCAGGCCCCGGCACCGCATGGGCATTCACTATGTGGGACCACGAGGAGATCTGGTACATACCACCTGGAGAACAGACACACGGGCACAATGATAGGCTACTAAAGTCAGTTTGAACATGTTTTATACATTAGCTATGCGCAGATTGGGAAGTTCCATCATGAAAAATGTGTTAAATCTTCTCACCTTCATACTGATGCTTGACTGTGTTTCCAATATCAGCAAACTTACGATCTTCAAAGATGAGGAAGTTGTGTTTCTCGGCTAAAGCCTGTAGTTCCTGGCTGAAGGCCCCTGTGTAATCCTGTTCACACAAACAGCAATAAGATAAGTTTATTGGTCTTGAAAAGTTCTACATGTTACAAACCAACTCTTTCTCCCTTGTACCTTCAGGATGTCTACATGTGTCTTCAGCATGCAGATCTTCGGACCGAGAGACTCAGCCAGCTGGAGCAGCTCCTCGCTGCTGGTCACGTCGGCCGACACACAGAGGTTAGACTGCTTCTCCTCCATGATCTTCAGCAGCTTTGATGCAAGAGGGTGAATATCTGGATCCAAAAATGTGAAATGTCATTTTACATTTTTACATGTATGTACACACTAGTGGACAAACTGATTAAGTTTCCAGACCACATACTTCCTAGCTTGGCTCTATCGCCATAACTGAGCTCCAGGTTCTGCTCCACGCACGTCTTCTTGGTGGCAGGAGCATCATGGCCGTTCTCCTTTTTGGAGCTAAAAGAGGTAAAATAAAGATGAAAACGGTACTTTGGGGTTATTACATGTAAATTATACATTATAGACACATGTTGAGTTAAAGTATGATGTGTGAAAACCAACAACCATACCTGAAAGTGTTATTGTCCAGGAGGAATTTGCGGACGCTCTGGGCGGTTTGGGCGTCGATGCGCTCAGCTGCCACCAGCACATTGAGCAGCTTGAACAGGGAGATGACGGGATGGAGCCTGATTCCGTTCGAGGCCAACATCTCCACACCGCCCTGCTCTCTATCCATTAGTACAATGGCGTCCGTCACCTTCGGAAAATAAACAATTTCCTAAGAACCTGGTAGCATCATTTCTGTACATCAGCGACTTCTGTAATCCTTACAGTGATCAAAAAGGAGCCCCAGTGTCAATATTAATATCAAAATTGTCAAGTTTTCCCAGAATTATTTCAAAATTAAAGTAAAATGACTCATTTGTCCAAAAATGAATCAAAGAGTTGTCAAAAAAGGATAGAAAGCTTGTCCAAAGTTAAGCAGTGAGTAAAGATCATCAAATGTTTTGTCTTTGCGGCGATTACGAGTGTTTTTGTGGTCATTTTAGTTGTTTTTGTGTTGATTTTAGGTCCTTTTGTGGTGATCATGGGTCTTTTTGTGGTGATTTTGTGTAATTCTGTTGTGGTTTTAGGTAATTTAGTGGTCATTTAACGTCTTTTTATAGTGATTTTAGTTTTTTATGGTCATTTTAGGTCTGTTTACGGTGGTTTTAGGCCATTTTGTGGTCATTTTCAGCCCTTTTGTTGTGATTTAAGGTCTTTCTGTGGTCACTTTAGCCCTTTCTGTGACCATTTTAGGTCTTTTTGCGTTGATTTTCGGTCCTTTTGTTGTGATTTTCGGTCTTTTTGTTAGGATATTTCTGTGGTGACCTTTCTGTGACCATTTTACGTCTTTTTGTGGTAATTTTAGGTCCTTTTGTTGTGATTTTAGGCCTTTCTGTAGTCATTTTAGGTCCATTTGTGGTAATTTTAGGTCCTTTTGTGGTGATTTTAGGTCTTTCTGTAGTCAGACTGGTAGCATCATTACCGTACATCATCATCTTCTGTAATCCTTACAGCGATCAAAAAGTAAACCCAGTGATATTATTAATAATCACTGCTGTAATCTCTGATTCTATACCTTCAGTCCCTCCTTGTAGAGAACCTCAGCAGTCTCCAGGATGCTGCTGCCGCTGGTCACTGTGTCCTCGATGATCAGACATGTATCCCCCTCACGAAACGATCCCTCCACCAGCCGCTTGGTTCCTACAGCGAAATCATACACACATGGAGGGTTAGCACTAGCAGTCACTGCTTTAGATAAACTGGTTCTGAAACGGCTGACCCACAGCCTTGCCTCAATAATCTATCAAAACATTTCAAGCTTTTAGAGAGAAGTGGGATAAGCAGGATAAGACTCCAAATTCATATCCCTTCTTCAGCTGATTTGCTTTTAAAGTATTTATTGCTTCGAGGTGTAACACATATAAAATAAAACCGCACAAATTGACTTCAGGCAACAACGGATCAGTGAGAAAAATTTATGTTTAAATTGCATTAAATTTAGTCCCTTCCTGCATAGAGTGGAATGCCAGTCTAAACACCCATTTCTCTTGTTTGGATTTCTTAAAAACTTGCTTGGATATGTTCACTTCTGTGCAATTTAATCATTGTATAGATGTTAAAATATCTATGCAAAGATATAATATTATATCACAAACAAAGCAGACTGATTCAACTGGTTTGCTACCTCTATAAGTAGGTAAGTGAACACTTCAAACTCCTGACAACCTCCCCTTCACATCTATGAAAATATATTTCTACTGCATTTTTTTGGCGAGATACTTGTAAAACGTGACATCTTCATCATATGCATTTTTCCCCTTGACCTTAAGGCTAATTGAAAAAATATGCAATATTATCATATCAAATGGTGGATGTTACGCCCCCCATACAAACAAAAAAGCATACGGCTCAATAGGGGTAGGAGGCTGGAACATATGAAGGACGCCACACAGAAATATTGCAATTAAACCCACAAGCTTTATTTGCTTAACCCAAGATAATCGACAACAGAAACACAGAACAAAAGGAAACAAAAAAGGGCTGGAGACCCCGGCCGAAAAGAACAAAATGGGAAGATGCTGGGCCAACCACGCAGTGGGCCGTCGCTCCCAGCGTCTTCCCCTAAACTACCTACAAATGGAAACTAAACCTGAAATAAACAAAAAACGAATAACGGAACTACCAGTAATCTCCAGCCCAAACTAACACAACAAAACCTCAGCACCTAAACACGCATGGGGTAAAAACCTACTTGGGGAAACACAGAAAAGTCAAGGAGGAAGGAAAACCTCCTCCTACCTGACCAGGTGTCTGTGCCCGTGTGCTGTGCCGCCCTTTCTCTCCACTAGTGATGGTAGGAGATGTGCCGAGGCTTCGAAGCGTGTGTCGAGTGATGGAGGGGGCGTTTCCACGAAGTGCGTATCGAGGCCTGCTTCATTTAGGGGAGAAGCCAAAAATTATGACGTTCGAAGCCTCGTGAGCCAGTCGAACCACCTGACTGGTTCAGGCAGTGGTTTACGGGTATGACGCGATTCAAAATATAACGGGCAGTGAAAGCAATGGATTCCTCCGTTCACATCTTGTGGATTTGTGCCTTCTGTATATTGACTTGGAATCGGTTTGACACTCTTTTTTCCGTGGAGCCAGCCAGGAAAAGACGATTCTCCCCTGTTTGGGAGCACTTTGACTTGATTTCACCTAATCAGGTAGGCACATAGCACAAGGGAAATGTAATATGAGTAACTGTGACAACACCGCGCATCGCTTGTTCTAAGTTATTTTTTCTTTTTTTTGGTATTTTAAAAGGTGAAATGTCTGTTGTGTTCCAAGGAGCTTGGATACAACAACAACACCTCATCTATGCTGAGGCATTACAGAGCCCTGAATGAGATTAAGGAGACCAACCAAGGCGGATCAAGCTCAGGTAAAGCATTTTAGGATGCAATGATAAGTCAGCAAATAAAAAACCCCAAGAACATAGAAATATATGTTTGCATACTAAAACAATTATTTATATTCTGCATATTACTTGTTTGTCAATATATGTAACCAAATAGTGCATTCATTTTGTCATCAGGAGTGAATGATGTGAATGAAGCCTTGGTGAGCATGGTCATTGAGGATTCCCAGCCCTTCTCTATTGTGGAGGACAAAGGGTTCAGGAAGCTTGTTCAAGTATAAACCCTAACTATGTGCTCCCCACAAGACAGGTATGTATGTGAGCACATGAAGCAATTTTCACCATATCCCTATAATGTCCATTCTAAGAGTGTTCTTTTCTTTTGCCTCTTTTCGGCTTTAAAAGCTATGGTGGAGAAAAAAATACAAGGAGTCCAAGGAGAAAGCCAAAGCCATGGTCTCCAAGGCAGCCTCTGCTAGTTTGACGTCCGATATGTGGACCTCAATAAACACACATGCATATTTGGCGGCGACGTGCCATTTCATTGATACAAGTACTGCTTTGCAGTCCGTTGTTTTAGGGGTGCTGCATTTCCCCCAGGCCCATACTGCGGAAAATCTAGCCAGTGTTAAATCGGCACTCATGTCTGAATGGGGTATCATCAATAAAGTCACCTGCCTATTGACTGACGGTGCTCAAAATATGGGGGCTTGTGCCAGGGAGCTTCGTTTGCGTCACACAATTTGTGTGGCACATACTTTGAATTTAATGGTAAAAAAGGCTCTGGACCAAAACCCTGCAGTTTCTGACATCCATGCAAAGTCCAGAAAGATAGTGGGCTACTTCAAGAGTAGCACTACTGCAAAGGTGAGTATTTTTTGTTTTTATTGCAAGTGCTTGTTTTTATTCTAAAAAACTCAGGTTTGTTTAAATTGCTGCAGCAGTGACACTTGAATTATTGTATTGTTTATTTTCTTTTTTAAGGAGAGGCTGACAACAGTGTAAAAGCAAATGGGCCAGCAGGCACTGAAATTAATTCAGGAGGTGGATACAAGGTGGAATAGCACCTACCATATGCTCCAACGCCTTTATGACCTTAGAGAACCTGTAGGAGCAGCTCTGGCAGGCCTGCGTACCAACCTTATGTCTCTCACCTCCAAAGACTACAATATCATAGCAGACTGTCTCAAAGGGTTGGCGCCTTTCAATGACGCAACAATTGAAGTGTCGGAGGAGAAACGAGCGTCTGGCTCTTAAGTCATTCCACTTCTGACTATGGTACACCGAGCGCTGGAGGAAGAAGACATAGTAAATCTTCAAACTCCAGAGAGCAGAGCACTGGTTGAAGCCCTCCAACACCAATTAAGGGAGAAGCTCTACACACTCCAATCAACAAGCATTATGGCACTGGCCACTCTCCTGGATCCCAGATTCAAAAAGATAGGGTTCTTTAGCCCATACAAACAGAGGCTGAGAGGAGGCTCACAACTGAGTGTGCTGCTGTCATGTGAAGCAATGCCATGTTGTCATCATCCTCAACGTCGTCATCCTCCTCCTCCTCCTCATCACAGCCACATACATCAGAAGCTTCCCCGTCTGCCACGACATGTAAGGGATATATTGTAATTATGTTACTGAATGCAGTCACAAGTTACAGCCTGCTTTTCTATCTTTCTTAGGTAGCAGACTCTGGCAGCGATTCAACAACACAGTCCAGCAGACAACGACCCAAAATATCACTGCTGACGCAACGATTGAAGTTCAGATGGACCTTGTCGAGCCAAATATAAACATTCTGCAGAACTCTCTCGATTACTGGAATAGACAACAGCAGACCTATACGAATTTGTTCACAGTTGCTGCAAAAATCCTTTGTACCCCAGCCTCATCTGTTCCTTGTGAAAGGTTATTTTCAAAAGCTGGAGAAATACTGTCCAAAAAAGAAACCGCCCGAGTCCCAGCACAGTTTAAAAATTGATTTATTTGAATAAAAATGAATAAAATGTTGTCCCTACTTTGTTTTTCAGGTTTGTCACTAGTAACACACGCACAGTCACAAAACAAGTAGCACAAGTAGGCTTGGGCGGTATCCAAATTTTGATACTGTCAAACTTCCTTCACATTTTACTGGGGTATACGGTATTACTATGACTATTACTGTTACTGGCTTGTGTCTTCACGTTCGGAAATTGAATACAGTTGTGTTCTGTAGTTATAATAAACTGTCACCAGAAGGCGCTACTGAGCATATTAAGGTGATGTACTGGCAGTTTCAGTAAGTGATGGAGAAGAAGAGCGGAGCAGCAAGATTCTCCGCTGTGTGACTCTCAGTAAAATACATTGTTTGGAGGCATTTGGATTCAAGTTTCCACTCAGGTGTAATTATGTGGACAGTTAGGGACATATATGGTGTCATATTAACTGACGACCACATGTCAGTTGTTAGGGAATAACTATCTGCCCCTGACAGCAACGCCTGAACCTCATCTCTAGCTTTTATATACAAACTTGGTATCGCCGTTTGTGAGAAATGTTTCCGTCCAGGCAGCTGGTACTGGGCATCTAGGACCTTTACCAAGTCCTTAAAGGAGTTTTTTTTCCACCGTGTGGAAAGAGACCATTTCCTTCGCCAGGTATTTTGTCACAGCATCAGTGCAGGTTTTCCAACGGAGACTATCCCTCTTGTACTTTGTTGCCTTGGCGAAGGCTCCCATTATTGTCGGCTGCGTGTAAATGGCGGTCGACTTTGTTGTTGTTGGTCCTGCATCGGTGTCAGTGGGAGGCTTTGAAACTGTTGTACTGAGTGAACTCAGAGTCAAATTCATCCTCGCAGCAGTAAGTGGGTGGTTGATTACGAGATCCGTCCTTAGGTTACTTTTATTTATTGCACAATTTACAAATTGCTTCCTCAGTATTTTCCGGCTCTCCTTTCTCATTTGCCTGGAACCCGAAATACTCCCAAACTGCAGAAGTTGTGTTCTTTTTTGACACCAAGTCACTCCGTGCGGGATCTGCCGTCTTCCCCCTCTCTCTCTCCTCTGCGCTGTCACGTGACAACGTCACGTTCATAAACTTTATGGAAAGTCTCCAAAAGTAGGCTAAAACATAACTGTTTAAGTAAAACTGAAAATTCAACCACACATAAGTGCTACTGGACATAGAATTAATTTTAGGCATTAAATGACTTATTTAATCCTTATCTCCTGTATAAGAGCATTGCATTTTTTTCATGACGGTATTGGAACTGATACCACTGCTATTTTTAAACACCGGCAGTATACAGTATTACCGTAATACCGCCCAAGCCCAAGCATATATATATATTTTTTTTAAATCAAGCCTGTTATATAATTAACAAGTCAGGAAAGTCACTTGGAGCCATTTCAAAGCAGCTGCAGGTCCCTAGAGCAACAGTGCAAACAATTGTTTGTAAGTATAAAGTGCATGGCACTGTTTTGTCACTGCCACGATCAGGAAGAAAATCCAAGCTATCACCTGCTGCTGAGAGAAAATTGGTCAGGAGGGTTAAGAGTCAACCGAGAACCACCAAAAAGCAGATCTGCCAAGAATTAGAAGCTGTTGGAACACAGGTGTCAGTGTCCATGGTCAAGCGTGTTTTGCATTGCCATGGACTGAGAGGCTGCCGTGCAAGAAGGAAGTCCTTGCTCCAAAAGCAACACCTTAAGGCTCAACTCACTCAATCACTCACAAGAAGTTAAGAGGCAAAACTATGAAGCTCATTTCATTGACACAACTTTCTAAGTCACCAAAATTGCTAATTCATGTTGCTGTATGTATATTTTTGACCCAGCAGATTTGGTCACTTTTTCTGTTAAAGCTGCTGTCCGGAGTTTCCGTTTGTTTTCAATTTATGTATCATTTTTTAACAAAGCTTAAATGTGTTAGTCTAGTTCGATACTATAATATAAAGTTAGTGTAACGCGATATGAAAATTTATTCCTGAGCTCCGCCTTCCTCTCACAGACCCCCATGTTATTCCAAAAAGCGCCGGTCGCTGCTGACCAATCAAGTTTGAGCTTCAGCTTTGTCATGCTGTCAATCAACGGTTACGCGCACAGCAAGCAAGCCCATGCAGAGGTGGGCGAGCTACGCACTACGCAACCGCGCGCACATTTGTTTTGCTTGTGGAGGAGAGAGCATCAGGGATCAGCAACTTCCAGAAAAGTTACCAATCCCACGGCTTGTCAGGCCAAGAGACTGCAGGACGTTTTTTGGCTCGGGGTGCTCGCATTGCTTCCCGACCACGGCCTCCATAGCCCGCCTGACGGCTTCGTTTAGATTCCCGACCTCTGGAGGAAGATGTTGGGGCGTCTGGGACATACTCTTCGTCAGAGGAGTCATGCAATTCTGAACTCTAGATAGAAATAAATAAACAATGTAACACATATACACGCGTAAATGCACTAAGTTTGATAAACAACGTCATCGAGAGGAATACACGAGTGTAATCACATATTGAAACTTTACTCGTTCGTCCTAGCAGATTCATGTTATTTTGGTATGAGGACAAGTTAGACTCAATACAGCATTCTAACGTAATCCCTTTATTATTTACTAAATGTACTAAATGTAGAAGAGTGGAAAACAGCAAAACAGGCAAGATGCTGCAGCACTCCGGGCACTCCTCTCATGTACTGCGCGCGTGCACAAATAACGGGGCGAAATCAGAGGGAGGGACCAACAGTGTTTTGGGAGACGCTGCGATTCAAACTCCGGACAGCAGCTTTAACCCATAATAAAGTCATAAAAGAACCAAACTTCATGAATGTTTTTTGAGACAAAGAAGTATCTGTTCCAATCACTCTATCAGAGAAAAATCAGAGTTGTAGAAATAACTGGAAACTCAAGAGAGCCATGACATTATGTTCTTTACAAGTGTATGTAAACTTTTGACCTCAACTGTACACTCAGGTGTGCAGCAGGCAGAGGAAGGAGGGAGGGAAAGAAAGAGTGAGAGAGAGAGAGAGAGAGAGAGAGAGAGAGCGAGAGAGAGAGCGAGAGAGAGAGAGCGAAAACAGGCTGCTGCACGTAACAGTGGAAGATCTGGATAGTATAGATTGTCCTGAAAAAACAAGGTACAGCACATCTGGCTAGCCCCTATAATAGCCAAGATGAGAAGTCAAAAATAAAGGAGGTAAAATACTCTGAAATTGGCTTTGGGGTCATCAACTAATGAGCAATCTTCAGTCTTGTTCAGAAAAGCCGTTTAAGGCCTCTAATGCTGTTTTCTGAGAGTTTACTATCAAATCCAAGGTCATTCTCTTTGTCGAAAGCTTTATAAACTGAACCTGACTCACCGTAATCCTTGGCCTCCTTTCGCCTGATGAGCATGGGCAGTTCGTGTCTTGAGCAGATGATCGTGGCCAACGGCAGGGCTGTGTATGGAACCCCACACACCGAGTGAAACTGCAGCCCTTCATCCTGCACTCGCTGGTAGATGAGACTAGACACCTGTAAATGAAAGAAGCTTAAAAGGTCTGCAGTAACAAAATGGCCACAATTTTAAAGTGACATTCTTGTAGGTGATGACTCTAGAATAAAATGTTAGCAATTCTTTAACCAACTTCTTTTCAATTTCCACTTTGGCTGTAATCTTTTCTGCATTTACCTCTGAGGGACATGATTTAGGGTGGAACCTTTAAATGGCTTTCAGGTTGACCTCACATCAACAATGAGCAGCTTTACCTTATCTTCAGTGACTGGAAATGGAGCAGTGTTACTTTAGGCATTTGTAGGAATAATAGTTGTCAGTGTTGCTGACACTGTGTCAAGGAGATGTTGATTCAGTAATCATTACTAAGACTTCAGTAAATGGTTGGGCTGCCCTTTAGGACCCATTCTATCTTAAACACATCAATAGATACATAGCTGCTCAAGTAAATATTTTAACAGATTTCAATACTGTGTCTCACATGTCCACAAAATGTGTCTTTCCACTGGGTTCGTTCTAAGCAGTCTCTTTCAGCATCTGTAGTTTTAAATGCAGTTAAACGGCTTCTGTCCACGCCCCCTTCAGGAAGAAGACTCTCTCTGTGTCTGATCAAAGTGTGAAACCAGGATTTTTTTTTTATTGCTTCCAATTTTCTCTCAATCATTTTACAAGGAAATAATTCACAATGTGCCTGGGGGTTCTGTCAGACAATGTTGCAGTTACAAAATTATTTGTTTAGCGGTGAAAAGCAGTAACTTGGAAAAGGCTCTGAGGTAACTGCTGATTAACATGTCGTCTTAATGAGCTCCTTTACACACGTTTTGTTGAGAAAAAATGTGCAGATGGAGACAACTATATTAGGGAATTCCATTGTATTCAAAGGTGAGCACAGAGAGCAGGAGAGAAGAAAACTGATGCAAACACAAGTGAGGTTAGGTTGCAACACAACAGGCAACATAAAACACTCTAACCCAACCAGCCCTTCTTTATCGGTTGGCTAGATTCCACTATTCATAAATGTCCCTCAGCATCACAATTGCCACAGATCTCTGGCATACAACCAAACCTAATGGCAACATTAGCCGCACATCGCGCTAACACCAAAGACTTTCCTATTGTGAAAGTTCCTCTGATGCTGGGAGTGCATGGAAACTCTTTTGTTTACACCTGCAGCCATCAGCAGAACGTGGTGTGCTTTATTGGAGAGTTAGCAGAAGCAGCTTTTCAAAGTCAATAAAAACTGGTGGATTGTGAAGCAGCTTGCTAATTCAGAATGGCTGAATAAGGGAGCAGGATTTCAAAAGTTTGAGATAGACAGCTATTAGTTTCTGAGTATAGCTGTCGAAGTAGGTTATCTAGTTGTGAATGAGATTGAGGAATGCAAAAAAGTACTTTCTCCATGTAGGATCTTGAAGGTATTTTTCTTGATTTCAGTGGGTCTTTGAAAATTCATTAGTTGGATTTTCAGAGTAGTTCATGTGACGGTACTTCCACGTGTGCACCCAGATCACTTCCACTACAGAGGAACTATGTTTAAGTTAACATACTGAGATTTCTCCTTCTGATAATGCAGTTAGATGATGTTTCGCAGCTCTTCGAGCATCCTGTATCACTTTTAATCTGATTTTAAGATCAGCACGTGTTTACCTGGTTCATGAGAGCAGGATGGGACACCAGCACCCTGAGGTCGATGTAGATGGGAGTTATCAAGCCGCTCTTCAGCTTGTACTCCCCGAACTTCACCGCGTTCACATCGTGCAGCTTCAGGATCAAAGTGTCGATGCAAACGTTGTCCATTCCGATGTTTTCAGGAGCTCTTCTCTCTAACTTACACGCTGTTTCACTCCACGCTTCCTCTATGTCAGCGACGCGAGGTACACATCCGCTCCAGGTTCTTCACAATAAGAGCGTCAGGTCCACCCAGATTGAACGTACCGACACCCCGATCTTCCGAGCATCTCATTCATTCACATGTAGGGGCCGTTTACACGAGGACGCTTGCAGGTGAAAACGGCAAAATATTTCAACAAAACACCCTACCGTTTATACGAGGACGGCGTTTTGGGGGCTTGAAAACGCAAAAATTTGAAACCGGCCTCCAGAGTGGAAAAGTAGAAAACGCTCCGCCGTTACGTTTCCGTCTAAACAGCAAAACGCAAAACTTTGCCGAGATCTGACCACGTCGCGCACGCGATTACGTCACATACGTGCCTTTGTTTGCCGGCCGGTACAAGGACGTAAACAAAGATGTGTGATTATTTCCATCCTTCCTACCTTCAAGCAACTCTGGCAGCTCTATGTACACTACAGGAGTCGTACCTTTCCATAAACAGATGCTTCTTTCATGGTCCCTAATATATAAACACAACTTCTCTCCACATAGATATTACATATGGAATAACAAAGACATAACATATAGAAACAAATCTTTATTTTACCCTGCCTGGTTTTCCCATAATATACTACTGGTTCACCAGCTGTTTGACTCCAACGGTTTATTACTCACATATGAAGATTTTATTTCAAAACACACCATTTCAATCTCTGCTGAGGAATTTAACATAATTATTAATGCAATTCCTGCTGGTGTTTATTATTTAGAGGCTCAGTGAACCAGATACCAGCTCCCTTGCCTCTGGATCCATCTAAGAGCGAAGTAGGCAGGATTTGTTTCTCAACAACACGTAACAGCAATAGTTTCATACGCACTTTGTTTCAAAGGAACATAGTGTCTCTTCCTTATGTAATGTTTTATTGGAATAAGCTATTACCTAATCTTGATTGGAAAAAAATTTGGATCTTACCAACTAAATATTTGATTAACAACAAAATAAAAGAAGTGTCTTTTAAATTAATTCATAAAATTTATCCTTCTAAAATATTTCTTTTACAGCGTTTTGGAAAACATATTGATACTAACTGCTCTTTCTGTTCAAAATGCTCTGAAGATAATTTTCATTTATTTTGGTCTTGCCCTGTTTCAAATGATTTCTGGAAAGATGTTTGTCATTTTATTTCTACGTCTATTGACAACAGTTTTACTCTTTGTTTTGAAAATATACTGTTTGGTTACACTTCTTTTACTCCTTCCAAAAGCAGACAGTATTATATAATTAACCTCATCATTTTACTAGCTAAATTTCATATTCATAAATGCAGATATATAAATAAAAACCCTTGTTTTTTTTCTATTCCAAAACGAAACCAAACAGTATATCTACACTATTAAGAACTCCACTAACACTAAAGCCATTAAAACTGTACATTTGTGTAATGTATTTAATGTTTTTCTGTAATCTGTTTCTTATTTGTGACCCCCTGGCAATACTTTTCTTTATTTGTTTTTTTGTCTCTGTGTTGAACTGCTTTGTTCTATTCACTGTTCAAAAAAAAAAAAAAGAGTCGTACCAGCAAACGTACAGAATCTGTACAGAGTCCATTCATGAACATTTACCGCGGCGGAGATCCGAAAAGGGAGATAGTAAGCATGCGCGTAGACATGCCAGAGTTTTATCACAGCGCCACCCAGCTGCCTGGCATGCATATCCAATCGAATTCCACACACTATAGAGTCACCGTATATACGCAGATTTCCTTCAAAACCGCTCGTCTAAACGTGAAATGACAAGACGCCACTTTTGCGTTTTCTGTTAGGATGGTCCTAGTGTAAACGGCCCCTGAGTCTATTAGGGTGATGTAGTGCGTTCTTGTTTCATAAAAACAACAGCGTTTCTTATAGGTAATCTGCATCAGAGGTGTAATTGAGAAGAGAATAAATTTGACACATTTGTCAGTGTTTATAAAATCCAAATCTAAACTTAATTGTATGAGTAAATTCAGTCATTTTATTTTGAAAACACATTAACCGAGAGTCTTTCCAAGGGACTTTCAGAATAAAAGATTAGTCCCGTGACCACAGACCAGAGGTGTCAAACTCATTTTGATACCAATTTGAGCTCAAGTGGGGCACGCCAGTAACATAATAACATAATAACCTATCAGTAACGACAATTCCAATTATTTAGTGCACAAAACATTTAGTCACTTGCATCTGGAGCTGAATATTCTTTTACTTTAAAAAGACAAAAAGCACCAAAACAAAATATTACAAAAATGAGACACAAAGTGACAAAGTAAGACACAAAACGACAAAAGCGAGAAACAAATTTACAAACAACATGAAACAACACCAAAAAGAGACGAAGAATTTGACAAAAAAAAAGCTACAAAGCAACAAAAAATGGACAAACGAGACAAACAAGACAACAAATGACAAAAGTGTGAAACAAAATGACAAAAACAATACACAAAACAATAAATAAATCAAAACACAAAATGACAAAAAATAAGACAAAATAACACAAGTCATACAAAAAGGAAACACAAAACCACAAAAACGAGAAACAAAACGACAAAAACACGAGAGACAAATGAAAAAAGTCAAACAAAAACAAGACAAAAAACGAAAACAAGACAAAATCCGACAAACATGAGACACAAATTGACAAAAGAACAATGGACAATGTAGTATTTTATTTTAAGATCAAAACAACTTGTCATGGTCTCGGAATTATTTTTAAATTTATAGTTTTACAAGTTTACAAATTGCAATTAATGTCTTCTCTGTAATTGTTACACTTTACAAAATCATCCTGCGGGTGGGATTGGACTAACAAAAATGAAAATAATCCCTTGTTTAAACATCACAGAAAATCTGTGTGTGGTTATTACTTTTAATGGACTAACATAAAGGGTGCCACTTTGTGTTGTAAAGTGATGGGCTCAGATAAAACAAGCAAATCCGCAAAAAAAAAAAACCCAACGATATCCAACATCTGCAAATTTGGACTGTTTATGGTCTCAGTAAATACGAACAGGAGTAACTTGTATAACACAACATCTACTGGTAATATTATATTTTATTTTGTACATTTCACATCTGTGTGGTCTGTGTCAAGGTTTGTCTGTTATGCACTCCTGTTTGTGCTAAGGAGGTCAGTTTGACCCTAGAGCTTTGGAGGACCTCACAAAGAATTCTGTGGAGGCCTTGGAGGGCCATGTTAGAGGGACAGTTAGATAAAACCTTTTCTGACATAAACTTTTCTCTAAGACTGAGTGTGACTCCATACTTTTGACATGAGTAAACCATGCATACATATGGTTTACTGCAATAAATAGCACTGATGGACGCTTGCACATTGTGATTTTTTACTTTTTATTTTTTGTAGAACTTCAACAATAAGTAACCAACCCTACCCTAAGATGTGAAGTAAAAATGTCTGTTTTGAAACTGCATACTTTAAAGAAAGGGAGAAGAGACATGCAGGTCCAGCTGAGCCCTGTGTTTCATCCATCGACAGTCTATGACTCTATCCATATTTATTTCCTACCATATTTACATTGCAAGTTTTCTTATTATCACGAATACACATGATTTAATTTCTTAGTTTACCTTTCTTGGTACAAGCTACTTTCAGTTGTCTGCAGCCCTTTGGTTCCTGGAGTCAGGGTGCAAAATGAGTTTGTGCAGCAGAAGCATCCACACAATGGATGCATGCAGAGGCTCTCACCAAACAAACGACTTGGAACATAATCGTTCTCTCTGGACAAAAAGACTGTCACCAACCGGCATAGGTTTTTTTTACTGTTTATTAAAAAGATTCAGTCCACAGTAGTTCAGAGTCTGGCACCAACAATATAAAAACAAGTAAATCAAAAATAAAGTGTACACCCCAAAATAGCATTGAACAAAATGCCTAAACAAAAAGGGATAAATAAAACAAATGAATTAAAAAAAAAATACAAACACTTATGTAATAAAATGCATTTCTCTTGGAAATAATGTTCAATTTTCCAATTCAGTTTTGAAACAACAGTCTAACATTGGTCAGTCAGCTTTGGGTTTAAAAAAATTATAGTATTTTTCATCATAGTATTTAAAAAAATAATACCTACATTACAGATGACCCAACTAAATGTACATGGCGAATTCTAAAGCCTACACAGCAATAATTACTAGGCAAAAATAAAACCACCTCAAAAGTTACAGTGCTTGCATTTTAAAGCAAACCATGTTGTGTAAATTTT
The DNA here is from genome assembly GCF_021347895.1 of Acanthochromis polyacanthus. NCBI lineage: Eukaryota > Metazoa > Chordata > Actinopteri > Pomacentridae > Acanthochromis > Acanthochromis polyacanthus. The sequence continues at coordinate 23,765,281 of NC_067126.1, read as the reverse complement.
TGTAATTTAAAATAAAGGGTGGTTAGCAATCGGTGGCTCTGCTTTTCAGAACAGCAGAACATTGACCACAGAGATAGAACTAGGACACTTAGAGTGGTGCCCTCTTTGGAATGAAAGGTCATCCCCTTCATTGCAAAGACTGATGCATTCAAGTTAATAAAAACTGTCAAAGCAACTACATTTAAATCTGATTGTGGCTGTCATGTCTGTCTAGGTCAATAAAGCTGAGACCGGAACTGTAAAAAAATGTTCTTGGGAACAATGGAAATACTGTAACTTTCGCTCCTTAATTGGAAATGTCTAAGGACTCATAAAATGCACTCTATCTTTACCTATATGTCCTCTGAATACATATTAGGCACAGTGAAACCTCAAAAAATATGGGAAAAGCAATAAAAAGGTGGCTACAGTTATTATTAGGGGACATCATTATTAAAATCAGGGCAATTCTGTTACATTATCGGCAATGTTTTTTTGTTTTGGTCAGAAGCGTAGAATTGTCATGGAATGTTCGAAATTTAACAAAAGCCCCAATCCAACAGTAAAAATACATAACAATACTGCACTGTGTGTGTGTGTTGTGGACAGTATGTTTGGTGTAGGAAGGTTGAAAGTGATAAAGCAGCAGGATCTGTGCTCTGACAGATTTGTATCAAAAATTCACCGGAAGAATAATCCCCATTTCTGTTGAAGGATCAACAGTCCCCTGTTGGGGATTAAAAGCCACGTGAACAGTTGACAAATCTTTGGTAAGGCACAGAGTTTGGAGTAGAAAAGTCTTATTAAGGCACTACAATTTGTTGTGGTGAAAACCTTTAAGGCACAATCTGATGGAAATGTCTTCTTTTAATGAAAGCAGGAGGTGGCTTCCTTCTCGAAGTGGTGGTGACGCTTTAAGGGGTCTCACTTCTTTATTCTCCTTTATTCATGCTCCCTTCCTCTCTACTCTGAGGGGCTCTGAGCATCTGCAAGCAGCTCTGGCCTCAAACATTCAATCGGACACTGGATGTTCTGGAGGACAGAGAAGAGCGAAAGAAAGAGTAAAAGAAAGAAAGAGCGAAAGAAAGAAAGAAAGAGCAAAAGAAAGAAAGAAAGAAAGAGCAAAAGAAAGATAGAAAGAAAGAAAGAAAGGGCGAAAGAAAGCGAAAGAAAGAAAGTCACATTAGTTTATTTGATTTTACGCAATATATCACATCCACAAAGTTGCTATCTATATTAATTTATGTCCTGTTAGGCAAATTAACATTTTCAAATCCACAAATTGAAATTCCTGCAATTCCTGCTAAAATATTTTCATTTCTGTGATACATTTAAAGAAAAGCAATCAATCTTGCCCAGTGGAAGATTTATGGTTTTGGGGGTTTAACTGAAATAATGTAACAGTAGTTGAGCAAGACATTTTATAGTAGAACTGTATTAGAGAAACTTAAAACAGTGTGATACTCACCAGTTTGCGTAGAGCGTTTTCTCTGTACCGGTCAAAGGCATCTGTGTGAACAGGCTGCAGGAGGTCAGCATCTACATCAGTCTGACCTCCTGGTCGTCTACAGTTCTCACATCTCCAGCCCTTAAGAAAGAGAAAGAATCTTTAATGTACATATAATACAAATATACACACAAAAGTCCAGAAAGTGAAGATCATGCAGCTATTTTGCCAACCTGAATGCACACATACAGTCGAAAGATACTGAGCTTTTGAGTACTTTTTATTAAAGCAGTAATGCACGGGTTGAATAGCGTCGGATCCTACCTGTTGTCCTCCATAGCAGGTGCAGGTGCAGATGGCACCCAGGTATTCCTTCTGCCACTGGTTTCCAACCTGGTACATTTTCCCGTCATCGTAACATGTCGACTCATCTGGAGAATGATGTTCATGTTAAAAATCGACATTCAATTCAAGTTCTAACTAATCGATTTGAGGTGTGTGTGAATCAAGAAATAATTCAGTAAACAAACAACTAAATAGGAATATTTGACAGTCTTAGATGTTTCGTATTAGATTTTTGTGATGTAAACTCATACAGCAGGGTCATTCTATATCACAATGTCAGCATCATGGTCTGTACTTACGAGGTTCGCATTTAAATTCGCCCTTGCCGTTGCCCAGGCAGGTGCAGCTCATCATATGACCGTTCTCAGCATGGCGATCCCACTTTTCTCCAATACGGTAGTTGTTACCGTTGTCATGACACCACTCTGTAGAAGGGAGAACAGGAGTAGCAAACAGAAGAAAGGTAATGGAGAAAAACGAGAGTGAGAAGCAAGGGAATGACGTAAGAAATGCACAAAGAAGAGATGTAAAAGAAGAGTGACAGGTCACATTGAAAGTGAAAAGAGAGAAGTTCATCATTATGTGTAAAGAGCAGTCAGACACAAATCAAACCTTTCCCCTTCACACAGCAGAAAAAACAAGTCTATTCACATGATTTGATTCTACACAATGGAAATCACAGGATCTACACAACAACCTGTAAAGTGTCACAAAAAAAAAAAGGCATTCATTTTCATTGTGAAGAAGACATTTGTGCTTAAAATAACACATGATCACATTCTGTTTCGACACTAAAACTGACTGAGTTTTCCTGATTACCAGTGAAGCGTACTTCACATTGTCCCAGTGTGAACACATACAATAAACATAGGATCAGTGCGATGAACTCGTAGCCGATGATCTCAGTTCTTGGTATTGTCATGTTAGCTCCGGACAAATATGGACAATACAAATAACTGAGGATGAGGCTGATGAGTTAGCTTAGCTTTTTGTGCTCTTATTGTGACATGGGCAGGCTGTAGACAGACTCATACAAAGCAACTAAATTATTTTCATGATGAATTCATATCAAACATTGTATCCAAACATCTGCAATTATCAATAATAATGCCCGACACAAAGAATTCTGTAAAAGATGACTGAAGAGGCTGCCCATGCCAGCATTTTATTATTTCGTGCTGCACATAGAATCTGAACTCCATGATTCTACGGCTTCTAAACTGTAGTTAAGGAATTTATAACGCGCGATTATTTTCAGTTTGCGGTGCACTATTTTGATAACGCCCTCTTATAAATTCCGTTTTGAGTAAATCACATAGAATTATTGGACTTTTTAATTCCATGGTGTGTTGCTGAGTGTTTGCAAAGCATGATGGGATGGGGTTAAGAAGCCACTCACTGGATGAATCACATCTAAAATGTCCGCTGCCCAGCCCCAGGCAGCGGCACCACAGCTTGAAGCCTGTCTCAGACATGCGCTCCCACTCTGAGCCCACCTCGTGGTAGGTTTGCGTGAATGTGTCGTAGCACACATCCCGGTTGGTAGTAAGAGGGATGTCACCTGGAACTAAGGGATAGAAAAAATACATTTAAAGTAAAATCAACTGATGAGGTTTATCTTGTCCTGATTCGTTGTGACAAAGACACACAGGAAATTCGCATAATAAAGTACTTAATGTAAATGCTACATTTTACTATCAAAATATACCTCATGTTTTCATGAAATCTTGCTTCTCAAAGAAAGTTTGAGGTTAAATGAAGTTTGAAAGGAATCCTTGTAGTTCTTAGAGCATTATGCTATTTATATACAATAATTTGTGTGTGTTACATGAAATTCTTTTTATCTTTCTACTTCTGTGATTTAAAACTATCGTACCAGCATTTCCAACGGTTACGACTTCCTCCAGAACCTTCTCTTTGGCCCCGCCTGTCATGGCCTCCACTATGACATTATAGGAAGCTCCGGATGTCAGTCCAATCAGCGTTGCGCTGTTGGAGGTGCCGGGGAGACGCATCTGTATGGAGAAAAAGACTGTAGCTCAGCAAACATGCTCCTCTAGTCGTGAGTATATTAAAGTAAGTTTAAGTTTCTGTGTGTGTGTGTGTGTGTGAGTGTGTACCTGGAAGCCTTGTTCCTCCAGGTGTGTAATGGGATTACATGACACCTCATACTCTGAAGTTTGAGGGACAGGTTGCCAGGAGATGGTGGTGATTGTCTGTGCTTCTTGGGGCAACTCGGTTTCATTGTCGGGGAAACCAAATGCAAGACCTGGCAGAGGGCCGTCGCTAACCTATGGGGTCGAATACAAAGTGTAACAGTGTGAAGTCGTAAAATCATCCAGAAATGTAAAATCTACATTTTATGCTATTTTTTTTTAATCCAACAGCTAAAGTAAAAGTATCTCAGAATGACCCAGCAAAGTGTTAGTAATCCAGCATTACAGACGGTGTTTTCAGATTAGCAGAGAATTCTAGATTTTAACAAGTTTCTTGGGGCTTGTCGTTTTCTGTAGTCAAGTCAAAAGTCAAGATAATAGAATGTTTTATAGCTTACTGACATGAAAAAGTGTCTACCCATAAAAAGAACTTTACATTTACAGAATCTAAACGAATGTAGATGAATATAATATTTGTACAACAGCAAGACCAACACACCTTGACTAAGGGAATTCTGTTTCCATCAGGGCCTGGGACAGGAATATAGACCAGGGGTTCTCTGAGGGTGGGTCTCTGGCCTTCTTTGGGTCCACTGTAGGGGCCATGAAATCCATTATTGGGGCCCAGGTTCTGATATTCTGTATAGATGTGCTGCCCCTGCTGGCCTGGTTGGCTCTGGCCACTAGTACCAGTCAGGTGGACATGGTTGGAGTCAAAACTGGGAAAAGAATGAAGAGAAGAGAATGTAAGGGCAAGAGATGCAAATGGGAAAGTGTATCTGGACAAGGAAAAAGAAAACGGTTTGAAGGTGCCCTTCATGATCGTTCAGGTGCTTACATCTTGTCATTGAAGGTCTCTGGAACATCAAGGATGTCAGTGCTGGGTCGATGAGGAACAGGAAGCTGAGGCAGCTCAGGGACTAACAGCTGAGAATCTGTAGCTGGCTCTGATTGGATGAGAGACATATTTAGTCTGACTGTTAGAAGAAAGCAAAGCAAAGCAAATGCATAGTTTCACTAGCTGAATACTGTATCAAGCAGGCGAAATGACAAGATGGTTTCCACTGTGCTGATGTCTAAATATACATAATTTTTCATCCCATCTCTTTTAATACAATATGCAACAAACAAAATTTAAGCGTACTGATTTTTTCCTATAAGAAAACAAGGTTTGTATCCTAACCCAGTACAAATTAGAATTTGGACCTGAATGATTGCGTAGTTGGTGAAAACAGCTTTATAGGTAGATTCAATTAAAATGAGATATTCTGCTTTGAATAGTTTCCCAAATAGCATTCATTGGTTTTCTCCTCATCTTAACATCTGTGTTTAGTATGAAATAACACTTCCTAAAATCTATCAATCAAGAAAAGGGCAAAATGCCACAATAGTAGCAGTTACAGGAGACAGCCAGCAGAGGGCAGCTCTCAACCATACAGTAACACGCTTGTTCTTTATTGCATATTTCATAGTGACTCAAGGAGATGATGATTGTAAAAAGTAAGAACAATCCTATTTCACAGCTCCTTCCTAAAGCATACAGAAAAAAATATTTACTCACTACCTCATTTGGCACAATTTGTCAAAGTGGGTAACACAAAAACAGCAAAAATGGTTCTATTTAAAGGTACCATCGTGAACATTTTTGTAAGAAGACTTAATACAAGCTCACTTTAATACTCCACAACAGCAGTGGTACCTCATACTTTAAGCATGTGATTATTTTTCAGATTAAAAGATGAGAAACATACTGTTTTTGTTGTAGCAAGAGACATGTTTAAACAATAATCAGATTAGTGGCAGAAGGCAGAAGAGAAACTGCCTTTTCAATTTATACAGTTTCCTAAAAAAAAAAAAAGCTCACTCTATAAATAATTTGTAATAAAAGAAAACATAAATCTAAAGTTTTGAACTGTGCTGTGGCAGTGAAACGCTAACAACTGACTGACGGTTGTACTTACGTGTTCTGGCTTTGCCCACTAGAGGTGTACTTCTCAAAGCATTCTGCAGAGCTACAATCTTAATGACATATTCTGTATCTGGTTTCAGACCTACGATCAAGCAAAACACATAATATAAAGTTGAGAACATTTCATTTATTTTAAAACTAATAAATTGTGTGTATATATATTTTGTCCGTATAACTAAATTCCCCATTCACACTCACCATCGATACTAGTATAGCTCTGGCCGGCGTGGGGTCGAGGAATGACTTCTCGAGGCAAACCTCCAGCCTCCTCATAGGTGACATAATACCCAGTGACCCTTGGGCTGCGTGATGGCTCCCACATGAAAGAAATGCTGTTAGGATTCAGGGATGTGAAGCGAATACTGGTGGGTGGCAAGACCAGTGGTTGAGCTGGAAGAGAGACAAGCAAGTCATTACTATTGAATAATTATATTAGTAGTATTTAGTATATATGATTTTGAGAAATATGTTTGGATAAAACAGCAGTAAAAATTAAAAAAAAAATGTTATGTTTAATTCTAAAATTTAAGCAGACCTAATAATATATATGAGGTCAAGTCAATTTTTTAAAATAGAAATTGGAATGTATTTGAGTATTCCACACTGATGAAGTATTATATCCACTGTGCTATACCGTAGAAACACCAATATATGCATTCCTTGTTATCTCAAAGTATGAGTAATGTGCTGTTTTCTTGGCTAATCTGCAGGATAGAGTTTATTGGTTACCTGTGGTGGCAGTGAGTGTGAGAGGTATGCTGCGCCCATTGCCTTTCAGTGTGTAGACGTTGATCTTATAACTGGTGCCAGGCTCCAGACCTTAAACAGACAGGTTATTGAGATATGGTGTGCAATTGTATACATGTAAAAAAAAAAAAAACATGAATGTGATGTGATAACTGAACAAATTCCATGCACTTTTTGTATTCTTTTCATAGAGTTTTAGTTTTGTGTATCTGATTTCTAGTATCTGTGTACCTGTGATAGTGAATGAGCGTGAGTCAGGGCCGATGGTCTTCTGAATGGGTATGTAGCCTGGAGAGGCAGAGGTAGGTGTGGCCTCAACCAGGAATCCGGAGATGGTCTCAGTCTTGGACCGCCAGGTCAGAGTGATGGAGGAATCGTTAACGTCAGAGATACGTACACGACGAGGGGGGCTGATGTCTTTAGGCAGACGAGTAACAGAGAAAACTTTATGAGTAAGAAGGAACCAAACCAGGAGAAAATGACCATCCAATATACCATTTCTCTATTCTCGTGTCAAAACTATGCATATATTTGTAGGAATGTTAAAGTTTATGAGTTAGAAACTCACTCTCCAGAGTGTTGACCTCTCCTTGGACTGGTCTGCTGGTCAGAGAGTTCTTCAAAGCATAAACCTGGACTTCATAGGTAGTTGCAATCTAATGGAGAAAAAAAGATTGTCATCGTCACCACCGGTCAGACTAAGCTTACAGACTGTAACTGAAATTTGACGTGTTTGTGTATATTAATGCACTTTTATCTACAAACATGAACCTTCCAATGTGTTCCTATTTTGTCTGTGTCAAAATCAGCATGTTTCTAGACCTCCACATGGGGGTGTGTGTTTGTTACTGTACATTTTATTCACACTCACCATGAGTCCAGAGATGTGAGCCTGAGTGGTGTCTGGGGCCAGGTTGATCTCTTTGGTGGGTCCGCTCTTGTTCTTCGGGTTCACCACCACGCGGTAACCTGTGAGGCCTGTCAGGCCGTTCAGTCGATTTTCTTGACCAGGCATAGTCCAGCTCATAGTGAAGGAAGTAGGACCAACCTGGGAGAACTGGAGGTTGGTAGGAGGAGAGATCGCTGTATGGAGGGAAGAAAAACAAGAATAGAAGGTTAGTGGAAAACAGGAGTTTAGCGTAAATCACATTCTTTTATGGATCTTGATGTTTCACATTTGAGCTCATTTTTTGTGTTACATGCAAGGAAAGATATTTACAGAAAAGTTATGGTGTTGGTACCGAGACCCAGCTTTGATACTGCATTTATCTGCATAAATGTTACTACAAGTTTTAGAAAGGGAAAAGTTCATGAATCCTTTCATTGACGTTTCTTATCTATACCACAAGATTCATCTTCAACATACTGTGAACAAATCTGAACTTGTTTTCCTTCCTACCTGTGGCTTGTGTCCCAACCAGTGGTGTGCTGGCTGTGCCATCATGCAGGGCAATGACCTTGACAGTGTATTCGGTGCCGGGCTGGAGACCATAGATAACAGTGGACTCAGCATCTCCTCGAGGAGCAGGACGCAGCTCTCTCTCACCCTCCTCCGAACTTGAATACAGGACTCGGTATGATGTAACAATTCCCTCAGGACTGTCCCAGGTGATCTTCAGTGAGGTGGAGTCAATGTCGGAGAAGGCCAGGTCCTTAGGACGATCTACATCTAAAAGTGATGAGAGGGGAAAGAAGGTGGAGAGGAGATATTAAGTAGGAGATTATATAATAGGAAATTGGTTGTTTTCTGTTTTTTGCAGGTTGGATAATATTTTAGAAATATATTGCAAGAATTGCCACACCCTTACTTGTTAAAGCATTCACCACCATTGGAGAGCTCTCTCCATCTTGTCCAAGAGCGTACACACTCAAAGTATATTCTACTGTAGGCATCAGGCCTGAGAAAGTAATCTCTGTCTGGTCTGGAAAAGAGAAGGACAAGGATATGAAAATTAATTCAAGTTTACATTCAATCAAACTTCAACACAATGACTGAGCATACTGTGCATCATACCTGGAGCCACCACCTCAGTGAAGGATGGTCCTTGTCCATTTTTGGGGACCCCAGTCACCCTGTATCCCCTGATCGGGCCCTGGGCAGGACTCCACCTCACGGTGACACTGTTATCATTCACTTCTGTCACCTCCATATCAGAGGGAGAGTCGACACCTAGGTGAGGAGAAAGCGCATTTGAGGAGGTCAAAGCTGTGAATGAAACACTGAAGCCAGGACAATCACAACAAAATGTGCTACTTCGTTATTTAAAAGAGGAGTGTCTCTGTACCTGTCTTGTGTGTGACATAGATGGGAATGCTGGATGCAGGGCTATCTCCTCTACCAGTCACAGCGTAGACAGTGACAGTATAGTCAGTACCAGGCTTCAAGTTATTTATTGTGGCAGTGGACTGAGAGCCAGGCACTGTGAACTCCTTAGGGTTACTGTGACCTCCTGAATGAAGAGCGACAGCGGGGTAGATTTGAGCAGAAATAAGACACTTGCATACACTATGTGAAGATTAAAAAGTTAAAAGGAGATTTACAAAAAAAATCCTGATTAAATCCATTCAGTATATTATCCTTTTAAAGGTTACCTGACTCTCCATGAGTGATCCTGTAGTAGCGCACAGTGACTGGGGGGGCGGTCCAGCGGACGGTGATGCTCGTTGGGCTCGAGTCCAGCACTTCCAGGTCTGTGGGAGCATCAGAGACTAGAGAAAGAGAGAAAAAAACATAAACAGCACGTTGGCGATAACATGATGGGTAAAAGGAGTAAATCAAGTATTAAATCCGGTTTTCATACTTGTTTTCTGTTGGCCAGTGAGTGGCTGGCTCTCCTGAGTCCCGCTCACGGCAAATATGTTGACCAAGTACTCTGTGTCTGGAGCGAGTCCTGTCAAAGTGAAGTGGTTCCTGGAGGGGGGAAGCCTCTCATCCTTGGATCTTCCACCACTGACCATTTGGTAACGAATACGGTAGCCAGTGATTTTGCTTTGGGGAGCGAGCCAGTGGATGGTAAAGGAGTTGGTCAAGATCTCTGAGAAACGGAGGCCAACAGGGGAATCCAGAGCTAAAGAGGGATGGGAGAGAGAAAAGGATGGATGGACTAGTGCTTTAAAAGGATCTCATTTGCTCTTAAGATACCAGAGACTGATTCTAGACTGTTATCTCGAATTGGATCAAGGAAGAATCACCTGTTTTCTTGGTGCCGACAAGGGGTGAGCTCTCTCTTTGCTCGTAAACACACACAACGCTCACCAGATACTCTGTATTGGGCAGCAAATCTGTGGAGAGCAAAGTCACCATAAATATATATGTAACCACTTGTGTGTCTGTATGTTGCTGTGCATCCTTTCTGCTTGGCACAACTTACTCCTCAGCACGACATTGTTATCCCTGCCTCCCACACTGGTCTCTGTAATGTCATCTTCATCGTCAATGGGGTGATACCTGAATAGTACACAGATCAACAGCAAAGAGTCATTTCTGTTCTGTCTTTTAGACACAATTACAATTTATAATGGCGCAAAGACATGCTATGTTTGTTCACATACCTGATGAGGAAGCTGTTAATGTCAGCAGTGTTTGGGACATGAGGAGACACCCAGGTGACTTCCATAGTGTTTGGTCCAACCTCGCCAAAGCCTAGATTAGTCGGGGCTGGTACAGCTATTGGAAAGAGACATCAGCTTGATTCAGAAGGTATCCAAAAGGTCATGTTAGATTTGAAGATTTGTTACTGCTTGTAAAAGGTGGTCTGGGAATTCTACTAATTCTGCGAAAGATAGAGATGAAAGAAGTGGGAGAAAACGAATATGTAGACAGAGAAACAAGTACATCATTAAATGACTGAAGGAGTGAAATATTTACACTGTCATCTCTTAGAAGAGAAGGGAGTGTTTCATGTGTGTCAGTGTAAATCCATGTGTGAAGTTTTATAAGATCTTAAAAGTGAGAGAACAAGCGGTGTTTGCTCCAGGGGGCAAAATGAGCCTCAGTATGAAAACTTCTCAACTAAAACCAGATGGTCCACGCGTGCACAGACACACAGAGGATTATTAAACTGACAACACAGCATGCAGAACAATTACATCAGCAACTTAAAAGGTTTTTTGTTTGAAGAGCCATGTTACAGGGTTAATGTGAACCTTAATATATTATATAATCTAAACGCACACAGTGTCCTTTGTACTAACCTCTCTGGCAACTTTAACCTATCAACCTGTGTTGTGAATTTGGGATTCTTACTTATACACAAACGACTCTTCCAATAATAAAATGTATGTATTATGTGTGAAATTTGTAGAAAATCATTTTTCGGGGGTAAAAACACGATTCTTACAGGTCTGTTGAGTGAACGTGGTGGGTTCGCTCTCGCCATTCTCCGTCACGGTGATCACGCTGATGTCATAGTCGATACCAGGTTCCAGTCCATACACCGTATATTGACCAGTGGTCGGCAGAACCAAGTCTTCAAAGATGGGCACGCTCTCGCCAGCCGCAACCACCGTGATCTTGTAACCGGTGATGGTTGTGGTGTTGAGCGGTGACCAGCGGAGGCTGATAGTGGTGTCGCTCACATCCTCAAAGCTGAGGTCAGTCAACTGCGGTACTTCTGGGTTGGTGGAAAGAGGATTTGGGGCGAGGGGGGAGGAAAGAAAGAGAACAGAAAACAGACACACCAAAGAAACAGGAGGCAAAGGCGGAAGAAAAACAAAGTGTTTGGACAGAAGGAAAGAAGAAACCGACACAAAGAGACAACCAAGAAGCAGTGGTTAAGCTCAGCGACTAAAACAAAACTTCCAGCAGGGTGACAACATGTCACACTGATGGAAGAGCTTATGTCAGTTTGCTTGTCTTGATATATATCACCATCTAGTGAGGTTTTTCAATGAAGTGTCTCCATTGAAAATTCTTCATATACACACGTGGACAAAATTGTTGGTACCCCTCAGTTAAAGAAGGAAAAACCCACAATTCTCACTGAAATCACTTGAAACTCACAAAAGTAACAATAAATAAAAATTTATTGAAAATTAAATAATCGAAAACAGCCATTACTTTTGAATTGTTGATTAACATAATTATTTAAAAAAAAAACTAATGAAACAGGCCTGGACAAAAATGATGGTACCTCTATAAAAGATTGAAAACTATTTGACCAGAGTGACATGATTAACTCAGGTGTGTCATTTAATTGACATCACAGGTGTTTCCAAACTCATAATCAGTCAGTCTGCCTATTTAAAGGGAGACAAGTAGTCACCCTGCTGTTTGGTGAAAAGGTGTGTACCACACTGAACATGGACAACAGAAAGCGAAGGAGAGAATTGTCCCAGGACATCCGAAAAAAAATTATAGACAAACATCTTAAAGGTAAAGGCTGTAAGACCATCTCTAAACAGCTTGAAGTTCCTGTGACAACAGTGGCTCATATTATTCAGAAGTTCAAGACCCACGGGACAGTAGCCAACCTCCCTGGACGTGGCCGCAAGAGGAAAATTGATGACAAATTGAAGAGACGGATCGTTGGAATTGTATCCAAAGAGCCCAGAGCAACCTCCAAAGAAATTAAAGGTGAACTCCAAGGCCAAGGTACATCAGTGTCAGATCGCACCATTCGTCGTTGTTTGAGCCAAAGTGGACTTCATGGGAGACAACCAAGGAGGACACCACTGCTGAAAAAAACTCATAAAAAAGCCAGACTGGAATTTGCAAAAATGCATGTTGACAAGCCACAAAGCTTCTGGGAGAATGTCCTTTGGACAGATGAGACCAAACTGGAGCTTTTTGGTAAGACACATCAACTCTATGTTCATAGACTCAAAAACCAAGCATACGAAGAAAAGAACACTGTCCCTACGGTGAAACATGGAGGAGGCTCAGTAATGTTTTGGGGCTGCTTTGCTGCATCTGGCACAGGGTGTCTTGAAAGTGTGCAAGGTACGATGAAATCTGAAGACTATCAAGGCATTCTGGAGAGAAATGTGCTGCCTAGTGTCAGAAAGCTTGGTCTCAGTCGCAGGTCATGGGTCTTCCAACAGGACAACGATCCAAAACACACAGCCAAAAACACCCAAGAATGGCTGAGAGAAAAGCGTTGGACTATTCTAAAGTGGCCTTCTATGAGCCCAGATCTGAATCCCATTGAACATATGTGGAAGGAGCTGAAACATGCCATTTGGAGAAGACACCCATCAAACCTGAGACAACTGGAGCTGTTTGCTCATGAGGAGTGGGCCAAAATACCTGTTGACAGCTGCAGAACGCTCATTGACAAATACAGAAATCGTTTAATTGCAGTGATTGCCTCAAAAGGTTGTGCAACAAAATATTAAGTTATGGGTACCATCATTTTTGTCCAGCCCTATTTCATTAGTTTGTTTTTTTTAAATAATTATGTTAATCAACAATTCAAAAGTGATGGCTGATTTTGATTATTTAATTTTCATTAAATTTTTATTTATTGTTACTTTTGTGAGTTTCAAGTGATTTCAGTGAGAATTGTGGGTTTTTCCTTCTTTAACTGAGGGGTACCAACAATTTTGTCCACGTGTGTATACACAGACAATGCAGCTTTAGTGTTGCTGTCACTTTTGCCTCGTCGCTTAGCAGCTGGAGTCGAGTTAGAACACAAACGCTAACATCAAAATAATAGTAGTAGCTGGTCAGTATTAAATGTTGAAAGTCAATGTGTTATTTCAAAACAGAAACTTTCAACATTATGGCATTTTAGAAATGTGACTTTTTACATCATTACACAAAAAATCCCCCTGCAAAATACACAATAGATACTCCAAGTGCTCAAAAGCCCATTCAAACCTCTCAAACCGTTTAGGAAACTCCTTATCTCACCTGGTGTGATGACAGTTGATATTGGAGTGCTCTCCATGTCATCCTTAACAGTCACGACACTGACGTTGTACTCTATACCTGGACTGAGGTTCTCCAGGGTGCAAGAGTTCTGGCCTGCCTCCACAAATTCCTCCAAACTGTTTCCTTGTTGCCCATTGGTGGGAGTGCATGTAACTCTGTAGCCAGTGATGTCTTGGATAGTAAGGAAGGTGAGAGAGATATCGTTGTTGGGCACATCTTAATTTAGTGTGATTTAATCGGTTGCTAACTCTACATGCGCTGGAAGGTATTTCGGTGTTTACCTGGTGTACTAGCGCCGTTCCATTGGACTGTGAGCTCACCATTGCCTGGGTTGGACTCCAGGTTGAGATCAGTGGGAGGAGACAGAGCTGGAAAGAAGAAGAAAGAAAAGGATCAGAGCAGAATGAGAGGGAAAAAAAAGTACAACAAAGTGATAGAGGGGGGAAAGAGCCAACGGCAGTTTATGAAACTTACGAGTGACAACACGACGTGTGATTGGAGTTCCTTGCTCATGACCATTAATGACTGGCTGCACGCTGTAAGTATACTCGACTCCTGGAGTCAGACCGGAAATATAAATACTTCCTGAGTCAGAGGTCACATCTCTTGGGGCTTCTCCACCCTGACTGGGACGTACCGTTAGCTGAAAGACAAACGCACAGAGAGTCAGGGAGACGGAGGACAGAGCGAGGGACATTGACTGGGGGTACAGGAGATAAAGTTCAGAGGTCAGTGTTTTCCCCAAGAACATGAGAGCCAGCAGAACATTCTCAGCTCTGGTGAGACATATTCTGACCAATCAGCTTTATCTTTGAGGTCTGAAGTTTCCATGTTAACCAACACTAAAGAGACCTTCAGTGAAACAAGAACTGTAACTTCCCTTCCACAGCAAACAGAAGAAAATATTTCCTTACAAGGACAATCATCCAGTCGCTAATTTTAAGGAACATAATTAGAAACCTGTTCAGATTAATAATTATGTGGGTGTCTGTATATCTAAAAAAAAATACCAATAAGCAAGTTATGCAGTTAACTTAATGTTATGCTTAGCAATGAACATACCTTGTATCCAACACGGGGAACTGGAGTCCAAGAGATTACAATGGAGGTATCGGTAACATCAGTGTTGAACTGAGGCGCATTACCCATTGGTGGGTCTAGAAACACGGAGTACAGATCAGCTTTGATGTCATGACATGCAAGAAAATGCATGTGTTTGTGCATAAGTGTTTACATATGTGTACAGGTATTTGCATAGTCAAAAAGTCACAACAAGCACAAATTTTATAGGCCTATTCAGTGATCACAGTGCTTTACAGGCAGTTGTTAATATAGCAAACACTCACTAGTGGTAAACACAGCAGTTTCTCCTTCGCTCAGTGTATTGTCTTGCTCTGAGTGCAGTGTAGCGCTGTATTGTGTATCAGGCTTCAGGTTGAGGAGGGTGTACTGAGTGAGGCGGGCAGGGAGGCGAAGTTGCTTGGGGTTGGAGCCCTCAAGAGTGAGGAAGAGACGGTAGCCGGTGATTTTGGCACGAGGTGCATACCACATCATCACTGCACTGTCATCGGTCACATTGGTGAAATGGATATCTGTGGGGGCATCTGGCTCTAAAAGAGACACATCAGTAGACAATGTTAGATACAGAATAATTTTATAGCAGTGGTGTTACATGGACAGCTGTTTTATAGTAATTACATTGCTGATTTACATTTACAACATTGTCATTTACGCTGCTGCGCAAAAGTTAAGGCACTTTAAATGTAAAAGACTAAAGGGCATAGTGTGATTGTTTTGGGCAAATACCTCTTTGAAAAGTTCCTTAACTTAATGGCAAAACATAAAATGACTTTAATCAGCAAGAATTGAGATGATCAATGTGATGTATTACATCTGTCAAGCAAGTCGAACTCTGTTTTCATTTATGTCTCTAATTTAAAACCTGTTTTGTTCATTTATTCTGCCTCGAAGTCATACTCACTCGTAGTTTGCTCCCCAATAAGTGGCAAACTTTCCTCTCCATTGTGAATGGTGTAGACGTTGAAGCGGTACATTGTGCCTGGGTGGAGGTGCGTCACTTCGATGTAGGAGTTTTGACTGACAGGCAGAGTCATCTCTCTCTGGGGAGTACCAGACTCATCAACGGGGACCACGGTGACCCGGTAACCCGAGACATCGCCAGCCGGGCCGGACCAGGTCAGAACTATTTTTTTATCGGACACTTCGAAGAACTGTAGGTCTGTAGGGGAGGCCACTTCTTCTTCTTCATCTGTGGACAAGGAAAAAGGATTATATGGAAGTTTTTACAATATTAATTCTTTAAATGCCCATATAAGAGTTCAATATTTGGTCACATTTATTATTAGAAATGATATTGTAATGTCACAACAAAATGGTCGAAAACTTTGCTTTTGATTCTGAGAACAGTGCACATACTGTGTGATGCAATATATTTCTATTAATGCTTTCTTTGCTCCATAACTTAATGACTTTGCACCTGAAAAGATATAAGGTTAAATTAGTCTAAACTAAAATGTACATGACATTTCATGTCTGTGTGAGTTGCTGGAATAACTCTTTTGGAGCTATGAGTAGCATAAGAGGGAAGAACCCACACTTAATTAACTTATAATCCGTAACACAAAATATATGTAAGAACATAATGGCTAGACAGTTAGACAGCAAAAGATAAGATGTATCAAACCATTTAAATCTTGCACTGAATTAAAAATAGTGAAATCACTGTGTCATATTTGACATATCTGCTAAACAAGGTAAAGAATGTGGAAATTCAGTTCAATGTAATGACCTCATGGCTGGGTTTTTCTCTTGGAAGAGATTGAAAATATGTTTTTGATTACTCATCCAGTGCATTTGCTTTTATCTTGCATCTCATCAAAGCCCATTTGACATGTTAACCACAATTTCTGCATACGTAATGCCAAATGATTCATATTTTTGGACAGACTGGATGGCAAGACATACAAAAAGCTAAAATTGTCTTTAAACAGTGGACAGCAGCAGAGGAGAGCTGGACAGAGAACAAAGAAAGATAGTACTGAGAGATACTTGACTAGTAAGAAGAGGAGAGAGAGTGAAAAGAAAGGAAAATAAAAAGGAAAGCTCAAGGTAATTATATTGAGATGCCCAGACCGATTAATTTTATCATTCCAACCTCTGATGTAGTGCAGTGCAAATGCAAAGTTCAAAGTAACTCAGCCACGGTGCTGTGCTTTGCTATCGATTTAGCAATTGTTTTTTTGGACAGAGCCCTAGGTCCTGAGTTTCATGCTGTATCTTATTACCGCTCTGCTTCCAAAACATTTGGAATAGCTGCTGTGGAAATGTCTTCCAGAGTTCAAAATTTATAGAAATAATAAAAATTATAAGAAGTATCATGTGACAATTTTTGAGGTGAGCAAGAAACTCTGCTACAAACCCAGTGGCGAGTGCATCTCAGATGACAAACGTAAAATTGATTAATATGTCATGATGCACATCTGTTACAGTGGAGGGGGGTGCACTTGTCCAAAGGTGACGGCACAGAGTCTTAACTAGGTCAGACATCTTTAGCCCATCACACAAACTGTACAAACAAGTATACACATACACAGAACATCTGCAGCTTGTTCGACCTGGCAGACTCAGAAGTTTTACATAACTCAAGTGGAGCAGAAAAAAGCTGAACAGCTGTGAACTCACTGACTTCATTTTCCATTGGAAAACTCTTCCTCCTTCTAGTACTAAGAATTGGAAACTTCTGCACAAGTCACAAAATAGGCCACAAGATGACTTGCAGGTTGGTTTTGGTGGGCGTCCTTATGACAAGTGTAATGAGTCAAATTTATATGAACGTACAGCGAAGGGCACAGGTTCAACATATTTCACCAATAAACTTGCACTGTGGTCCTCGATGAAAGGACCACAGTGCAAGGAGACAGTTCTGCCATGGACCATTACTGGAAAAGCACATTATTTGTGTCATTCGCCGTGCTATTTGATGGTTTAATATTGCCAGTCTATATTTATAAATGGCATTGCAAACAGCAGTAGGTGTAAATGAATCTTACTCTTTGTGCTGCCATTTGCAACATTGTTTATATTTATAAGAGTGTTTAGCAAGCTGGAAAAGAATAAAAATAAGTAAAATAGTAACTATAACCTATATATAAAAGTAACTATAGATGATCGTCTTTCTGCACACTGTTGTTTTGGTGACACTTTCCATACTGAATCCCTCGTTTTCTTTTCTTGGATTAGCTCTGTTTTTCATAAAAAACTGAACCCACCACAGTCCCTGATGTTAATTGCTTGTATACCAGTAAAGTGTTAGTGCCACTATGAAACCGCATTTTCTGGCCGAAAGCCCGAAATGCAAAGGACTTGTTAAAATTTAGGCACTGGCTCTGTACCAGCCATCGAAACGTCACTGTGGAAAAAGGGTACCCAAGAGCCGGAAAAACACGACTATTCTGGTAATTATTAGCCAACAACACACCTTTGCACCTTGAAGCTGGTGGTGCAGTAAGTAGCAAAGAATAGAAACATGGATGCGTGGACCCAAATATCATCTCCCCATGTCTCACCTTCTCATAATCACACCCAACACTCCTCTTTGCATAATACATCTCACTCGTTTACCTGGCAGTGGATCTCCAGAGGTGTTGACCTGCACAAAGATGGGCTCGCTCTCCAGGCTGTCCTCCACAGCATAAATGCTAATGTTGTACATCTTCCCAGGTCGAAGGTCACTCAGAGTAACAGAAGTTGCTGTATCAGGGAGAGTCAGCTCTGTGCTTTCGCCCTCCACTGATGGAGTGTAAACGACCCGATAGCCTGCATGGATGAAGAACATATAGTTCATCGTGTGTGGACAGATGACTGGGCAGGGGTTCAAACACCAACACAAAGATAATAGATTTGGGCTGCGACCGACAGCTCTGTCACAACATACCAGTGATGGGAGCCAGTGGTTTTTCCCAGCTGATCAAAATGGAAGTATCTCCAACCTCCTCCACTTCATGCTCCTTTGGAGCATCAGGTGCTATGGAACAAATGAGGTGTAAGTATGGCAAGGAAAATTACAACCACTGCTTTTCCACTCTATCCCATGATTTGTAGTCCTGGCACAGAAGGCTGCCTGCAGATTCCAAACTATATTTCAGTCTAGTAGCTGAAAAGTTTGCACCTTGAATGAAGACGAGGAATAATACCAGATAGAAGAGATGCTAATATGAAGCAAGAGAAAGTGTGTGCATGAACCTACTCACCAGTTGTTTGTGAAGTAGTAAGAATGAGGTTGTCCTCTCCACTATCTGTAACCTCGTAGACGTTAACAGTGTACTTCCTTCCAGGCAGAAGCTCATTAATATTCACTGAGGTAGCTGTACGGGGCAGATCTAACAGGAAAAAATAACTTGTATCAACACATCTCTATCAAATGAGGGTAACTGTATACCAACATTACCATTCTTTTGAAATCAGGTACATTTATAACACAATATTTTTAACATTACACTAGTACAAAGCCAAACTGTAAATGTGGACTTACCTAGCACAATGGGCTGTTCAGTGCCCTGTCCCTGCTCACTGAGCTCATACTCCACTCTGAAACCAGAAACTGTGTCGGAAGCAGACACCCAGGAGATGACAAAGCTGCTGGAGGTAATTTCAGTCACAGACTCTGAGATGTCAACCACAGGTGGAAGCATAGTGGTCTCGCCTTGTGATGTAGCCACTACAGGAGAAGCGAAGAAAGACAGAAATGGAAGATGAAAGAGTTGACCAGTTGCGGTCTCTGCTCTCACAATGATCAACTTTTTCAATAATGTTCTAAGACAATTTCATTATACATATTATGTTGAGGCAGTTTCATCAGTATTTAGATCTGTTAACTGCTTCAACTTACATGATCCATAAGTGGTGGTGAAGTCAAAACGTGTGACTTCTCTGCGTCCATAGCGCAGCACACTGATCAGCTGACCCTCGTAGGTGATGCCTGGTCTCAGACCAGAGATGGTGTAGGAGTTCAGATGGCCAGGAATCATCACCTCTCTCCATGGGCTGTGAGTGTTTTTCTGCAAAATATGACAAGATGTTAAGAAAAATGAGACGTGAGGAGGTTTGTGATCCATTTCTCCGTTTTCCCCTTAACTCTGTTGCATAATCAGAAAACTCACCACTTTCCACTTCAGGATGTACTGGGTGATGTGAGCAGACGGTGGGGCGTTCCACTGAATAGGGTGGGAGTTGGGTTGGTTGCCAGATTCTGTTATGACCACCTGGACAGGACGGTGGCCACCTGTAAGAGAAATATGGCAAAAACAGAAGTAAGCAGACCTGCTTTTCTACTTTGTACAGTAAAGCAATGACCCTGGTGTGATTTTAGGGATAGATTTAGAAGAAATGAAGATGCATTATCAGTGTTGTGTATTTACTGTTAACAGAATCATAATTATAAGTTCATAAACACAAAATCTAATATTAATGCAACTCAAGAAGGTGCGCTACATTTAAAAAAAAAATCCAAAACTTGTAGCTTTACAAAACTCAACAGTGAGCAAGTATCTGTGAATGTGCAGCAGTATTTGTCTGAGCACAAAGAGTGGAGAAAAAGTAGCAAGTCCCTGTGACATTCCAGCACAGATTTTAACTGCTGAAGGGGAGGAAACTTTTACTCTGCTTTCTCCAGTCTAAACTTTTTCTTTTTGCAGTTCTCTGTTTTCATGAATATACACATAAAGTATAAATATAACAGACCAGTTATAGCATGAAAATGAACACTTGTCCGAAGCTCTTAATCCTCTTAGAATTTTGTTTGACAGACATAATTTCTCCCTTAATTTCCAGCATCTAACCTCAGGATCCCTCCATTATGTGGAACAAACATAGAGGAACTCGAGTTTCTTTATAGAATAATCCAGCAAAATCAAACTGAAACTGTGGGTGATTATTGGAGTCATTATCAATCAACCCTAAAATGTCATGGAAATACTTGTGTGAACTGATACATCAGACATAATAGGAAAGCAATAAACAATAAGAAAATTACGCTGAAACAATAACATTGTTGGAAACAATGAATAATTGTGGGTAAAACCCCTGTAAAAATACAGAAAACTTGATAACAGAATTTATTGTGCTAGGTAAGCCCTTTTCCATCCTACAAACATGGGTTTCATTGCTTAATTAAATTTATCAAGTCTCACTACATGCTGCCAAACAACCTTTTAACAGCTGTCCCTTCCCATCAGTGCACGTTTGTTAGTGGACTTAACGGAAAACCTCACAGTGGTGAGTTTTGTTGGTCATGAATGCATCTGACAGCACGCTGGACATACTTGGGTTGTGCACTGCAGAACGTGGCAGCCTAGTGTGAATCAATTTACCAAACAGCACACAGAACCTACAAGTTGCTACTTGTGTCTGCAGGTTAGCAGACACAAAAAAGGAAAGAAATGATATAAGCAGAAGCTTTAAATTGTAGCATTTGCAATGGTTTTATAAAAGAAGCATATCAAATCATCTTTAATGTAAACAGAAGTCATGTGGCGAGCAGACTCCTGACATAAGCTGCGCTGATAGAAACTGGTAGCTTCTATAAAGAACTGAGGTTTTCTAACCACTTTTCCAAATAGCAGAGCTGTAATCAAAGTTTCTGAGCAAGTGGCTCGGTTAACCAGAAGTTGCTAGCAGATACACAAACCTCAAAAACAATCTGGGACCAATTACTGTCTATTACAGACCCACAGGCCACTGGCGAGGGTAAGGGTTATGTAGAATCAGATGTGGGAGGCGCATGAAAACGGATGCACTCTTGCAGTGGATATACTTCATGTTCATGCAGACATTCTCCCTGCTTTACATACACACTGGCATGCACGCACACATCCAACCTTTACTTTGTACACATAGACATAACATTCATTCTTGGCACAGACAGATGCACGGGGAGGTGGTGATAAGGACCGCAGCAAAGGGAAGTAATGGTGGGAGCCATCTTAACAATAAGAAATGCGCCAAAAGATTAAATTACACCTCAGGCAGTAAGAGATAAACACAGACGGCAGACAAGAAATTTTTTTTTTTTTTTTAAAGAGATTATCAATGTCTCTACTAAATCTGAACCTTTTAAAAATCCTTTACTTGGGTTTTCCATTTTTACCTTTTATGGTTAGGGTTAGGGTGTTTCACACAATAAGTCAAGTGAGTCTGGATCTGCCTCTTGCTGCCCTTAAATCTTTGCATGCTGCGTTTTGTATGCCTAGGCACACACACACTCGGAGCAAGTTCACAGCTGGTTGCTATTATGGCCACTTATGGCCGAGTAGTGCCCTACATTTTGCATCTCTCGTCAACCTGCTTCGCATACAGAGCAAACAAGTAACAGATCAAAAGTTCCTTTACATAAGACCTGACGAACCCGAAGCTGTTGAAGTTTGCACGCCATTACAGCCTCACTCGGAACTATACTGACACTCACGCTGCAGAAAAATGAAATGTTGTAAATCCATATCACAAAAGCCCATTATATCATTATGTCCACCATTATAATTTTTACAGATCTGGGGATGGTGGAAGGCAATAGGAACATTCCACAACATTATATTCAAGAATACAACACAATAAATAAAACAAAGAGAGCTGCAGAAAAACAGGACTTGCTAAACAATGGAAAAGTCTATAAAGAAAGGTAACTAAAACTCTGAACAAATTGCACACTGGGTAGCCCAAAGTAGTCCGTTATAATTACAAAAGCAGTAAATTGCTTTCAAGCAAACGACTTGACTTTGAAAGAACGCAGCACAACTTGCAAGAAAGCACAACATGTACAGAGGAGTGAACTAAAAAATTAAGACAAAACTTAGCAAGATAAGCTGATATACAGTGAAGGAATCTAACCAAGCTTGGTTTGAAGTCATTACAAATGAGGTAACATTAGGCTGCATATTCTTGTGCAGTGAAGCATAACTTTGTTCTGAATGATGCTGGCTAAGGGCTTAGACTAAAAGATGAGATTCAATCTAAAGTGATTGCTACAAGCCCCAACTCTGAAAGCTGTTGTCCACTGAGCTCTGTAGGTAGTAGGTGTGTAAGGGCTGTACGCACACTCGTGCACTGTGGTGTTTAGTACAGCTGTGGCAACAACGCAGGGGATGTACCACATGCTGGCAAGAACAAAGGCCCAAAGTGGGGGATGTACTTGTAAAAGAGGAAATCACACCCCCTCCCATTTCTGTCTGTTTCACTTCAAAGTCAAGGGCCTCATTTTTGAGGTGACTTAAACTAACATTTTTCAGTTACCGGCTGATGGGAGATGGAGCAAAATTTGTTAAGTCCGCAATCTGAAAAAGGATACTGCAAAGGGTGATCTTACCTGGGTAAGACTGCAGGGGTTCACAGCTGAGCTCTCCAACACCATTGCCATGGCAGTGGCACTTGTACATGATTCCATGGATCACTTTATCCCAAGTCGCTCCAATCTGATAGAAGGCTCTCGTCTCGGGCTCCTGGCACTGGTCTACGGACACACAAAACAAGAGTGGAACAGCAGCCAAAAACAAGTGTTTTAGTGGTGTCACAAACACAGATCCCCTTAAAGAGCAGTCTTTAAGGGGATTACATGTCAGTCTGCAGTTCTTATGGCACATATATTAGCAAAAGTAACAAAAATGTAAATACAGAATTACCAATCAAAGTAGCAATGTCATATGTCAGACCATAGAAATATTTCTCTCACATATTTTCATTCTGTAACTCTCTATACAGAATGTACAGTCCAAGCAAACAGAAGCAAGGTTTTGAGACAAATGAAAAGTAGCACAGTGGAACTTGGACCATTAAATCAAATTAATATTTTGCAGCCTGAAGGACGTAAACCTGAAAAATTCGAAACCCACCAATGGCATCACACTTCCAGCGGCCACGGCCCTGTCCGAAGCAGGTGCAGTTCATCATGTATCCCTCCTCATGTTGTTTGGTGAAGGTCTGGTTAACGTCGTAGGTGAGACCATCCACACTACACTGGTCTGCAACAGACACACAAACGGAGATATGGCAAAATGTTCAAAGATGCAACTGAAAAAATCACAATGAAAACTAGTTTTGAATGTGAAATGTGTTTGAGAGTAGCATGTGTGTGTGTGTGTGTGTGCATGCATTGCAGGTGCAGCAAAGGCCATATAAAGTGCAGGTGTGCAAGCTCACTTTTGACCTTTAGGCAGTTGAGTGATTATATGACACATGACCTTTCACCTCTTCACTCAGAGAATTTCAATATTAGTCTGTAATTATTACGCCACACACATAATTGAACATACTGCTACAATGGTTTCTCTTGATCACGTCTTCTTCCTCTGCGTAGCCCACTTTGACTCTCGCTGTTGCACACAGACACACACCTTTAAGCTGGGAGTAAGCCATACAGCTCCATTCTCCTCTCCCATTGCCAACGCAGGTACACCGCATCATGTGACCCAGAACGTCGTGTCGTTTGTCCCATTGGTCACCTACGCGGTACATCACCCCCTCACTGGTTGTGCACACTTCTTCATGAGCTAAAACAAAAAAAGAGAACATCATTTACCTACAAACTCTACTCCTGTTTTTGTTTAAAGCTAGATATGTTGTTCAGATAAGTTTAGATGTAAATAATTTTTAGTTTTAAAACACTAAACTAACTCTGACAAAATAATGAGACACACGGACATGCATCCACAGGCAACCACGTCATACACATTTACTTAGCAACACAAGCGGCATACCAGCATCAGGATAAAAGCAGCAACAAACGCATTATATTAAATGATACCCCTAGGAGATCACTGACTGAAACCTGCAATTATTACAGAAGAGCGTAGAGGATACAAGCATCACAGAACACCTGTGTCCATAGGAAAGAAAATCTGATTAAAAGTTAGAAACAGCTGTCTTCTGTTCCTGTATGTATGATTGACTGTGTGTGTCCACCACATGTTTGCAGTTAATTAAAAGAGAGTATGTTTCTATTAGTAGTAGGAAGTTTGAAACAGTGGGTGGGACATGCAGAGACCTGGCCTTTATGTGTGAGTGTGCATGTGTGTGATGGAAAAAAAAAAGTGTGTGGCACACTGGCTTTATCTTAATGCAGGTTTTAAACTCATTCAAACTTATTTTTGTGGATGGTAAAAAGGAGAGGGATGGAAGCTCAGACAGGGTGTTTCTATGCCAGAAAAAAATTTGACCAGACCATCTGGATCTTGGAAATAAAAAAAATTGATGGTGTAGCTGAAGCACAAGAGATGTTTAGGATTTCGTATAGGAGGTTTAAGGATGGCTAAATTTTTAATGTAAATGATCAGAATGATACTTGTAATCTCAAACAGCAATTATATTTCTGCTACTCATTTCTCTTACATCATGTATAAATTGTGTTCTGTAGTCTTCACCGCTTGTAATTATAAAATTAGATCAGATGTTTGGATGCCTGTTAGATGTGCTTTCACAATCACAATCAGAATCTGTTCTATTAGCCAAGTATGCAAGAATACACCCTTCCTGTCCCAGTTGCCTATAGCTGGAGGGCATTCGGCTGCTTTTCACATTTGAAATGAGTTTTTCCTCCATATATGGAAGGTCCTCAGGCTCAATGTGTTGGAGTTCCAAGCGGTTATCAGCAGTCGGAATTTATTTGGCCTCAACTCAACCTTGCTTTAGCAAAATGTTACTGGCAGATACAGTTGCAGGAACTAAAATAATATCCTCCATTATACATAGATATGACACTAAATGAGAGAATTACAACCAAAAGATGGGATTGAATTTCAGAAGAGGATTTTTTGGTTGAAAAGAAAAACCTCACTTATGTTATTTTTGATTTTGTGTGCGTGATTTTTTTTAGGTTAACACACAGCAGTTGTGTATCTAATCATTTAAATGACATAATTTGCATAAATGTGGCAAATGTGGAATGTGGGGTCACACCTGGAGACTACCATCTCAGGAACACATGGCAGACGAAGTGACTAGCCTATTGAATGAGCTTTGCAGAAGACGGCCACAGGTGGAGAAGGGGCTCCAGACCTGTTTATATTACCATTAACATCTCAACAGCCATGTTTGTTTTGATAATATTTGTAAAGTCATGAAAGTCAGTATCAAAGACCCCCTGCTCCTCTGACTGCTGGACTTAGTTCACCACAGAAACACTGCTGGCAGTGCTTAGATAGTGGCTTTTTCTTGTTAAATCTTGATAGGGTATATTTGACAACAAGGTGTCAGCCAAAAGGTGGTCCTAAGAGTGAGGCAGCCATTTCAAGGAATCCTGAAGAAAAGGTTTTTTTTTTTAGCCCATTATAAAAAAGCATGAGGTTTGCTATTCTATAAGCTGTCTACAGCAGGAATGTGTCAACTCAAAACATCTGGATGGAACCAAATCCATTGACCTCAGGTTAGAGTTAAACAAAGGTGAAATACTACTGGAATTCACAAATCTCTCTTTGCAGAAATCCACAGCAATGCAAAGGACTCCCATCTATTGTGAGCACTCAGCTGTGTTTGTATTAAGTGGCTTTGGCACCTACTACGCACTGGGACTTGCTATAACCAGCTGGCATAATGATGTGGTTTCTAAATAAGACTGTTAGACGTCAACAGGGTTTAGCTCTGATGAAGTTCTCTGGATCTTTATAGTTTGTATTTTTCATTTTACAGCATGATGGCTTCATCATGACTATTGCATCAGTCATTCACAGGTATTAGTGCAGTGCCAATGACCCCCTGCCGTTTCACTGG
The DNA here is from genome assembly GCF_021347895.1 of Acanthochromis polyacanthus. Classification (NCBI taxonomy): domain Eukaryota; kingdom Metazoa; phylum Chordata; class Actinopteri; family Pomacentridae; genus Acanthochromis; species Acanthochromis polyacanthus. The sequence goes on along the minus strand of NC_067126.1, from coordinate 23,738,993 downwards.
CTTAGGCTTCTTTTGTTACCCATGGAGACCTAATTGACACCTAGACAAGACCAACAACACTTTTCCAAGGTGATGGGGACCTCAATTTGGCTGTGTTATAAATAAAGGTGTAAGATCTGTAAACGGGATTTGGTCTGCACTGTGATAATAGCTTTAGCGCTAATTAAGGGAAGGATACTAAATAGTTTCACTGCTATACAATACCCTTAAAGCAAAGGCCACATTAATGTTTTGCTTCCAACTGGGATGAACATACATTGCAATTATCAGTGCTAATCACATTATTTACTATCATGGCTAGTAAATGGCTGAGCTTATCCACAGCCGGTCAGCCAGCAAAGCCTGTAAGGCCACAATCTGCCAAACAAAAAGCACCTGTTTTTTCGTTTTCTCTGAAAATGGACATCTGAAGAACATTTCGACATAATAAAACTTTGCTGCCTAAAACAGCTATAAATGCCACGCCAATTCAAACACCAACAGCTCTAGGCATGTTCTCTCTCTTTCCTGACTTCCTTCTGTCTCCATCACACGCATTTACCAGCCATGGGACAGAAGCCAAATCGATGTTCTGTATCGTAGTCTGTTGTTGTGCCACACCACTTCATGCCGTCCCTACGTCCATCGGCAGTACAGTCGGTGTAGTTTCGGCCGTTGTAGACAAAGGGGAATTGGCACAGAGCACCATTAGAATTACCGCCTCGTGTTGTCACCATCACTGTCAAAAGGAAAGAAATCACAAATTGGTAACAGTGTGACTTATGAATATCCAAACCACAATACAGCTCTTGTTTTTGTGACATTTGGACAGAATATTTGTCAAGATAATTAGAGTATAGCCCACAGTGGTATTACAACAGTCATATACTTTCCTGAGTGCTCAAGAAAATTGTCCTATCATTCTTCTGACGGCAAAACAGAAAATTAATTCAAAAACCCATTGACAACCCTTAATTTTACAGTTTACTGATCTGCACTTTAGCTGATTTGCAAATGCTACCTCCACAGACCAACACAACTATAGCCAACACCAAATCAGCTGGTTTGCTCTTCTAGAACAAGATCCGCAACTGTTACTCTTTATAAACTGCAAAAATATAAAGACCACCCTCTATCTCTTCAAATATTGAAATAACACAATCAGCATTTTTAACAAACAGCCAAGAGCTTTGGGAATCACAAATTAGCTACAGCAAAGAATTCATTTCAAGATCCCTGCACAATTTTAGTAATATCAACACATCTGCTCACCGTTCTTCTCTGTACAGAAAGAATATTTCTGGTCCGTTTCGAAATCGGAGGAGGTGGAACACCACAGTTGTCCATCACTGCGTCCATCAGAGGTACAGGAGTGGTAAGTTTTTCCTTTGTAGACGAAGGGGAACACACAGGGCAGGCCTCCGGAGTTACCACCATACACTGGAGCTGGTCCGTCTAGATGAGGCCAAGAAAACATAGAGACACCACTTAGTATCCACCTTTTGGGTTGCATGTTTATTGGTCTTTACCCATAATTACTTTCCCAGGGAGGCTCTAAACGGATATATCTCACCCCACTGGTCACAGCTAACTCCATTGCCCAGGCAGGTACAGAGCATCTTCTTGGCTCCCTGGGTTTTGATCCAGCGTTGGCCGATGAAGTACGACAGTCCTGTATCTGTACGACAGGGTCCCTCCTGGGTGACCTCAGGCACGGCGGCAGGCTGGTAGACCGCAGGCTGGATGTTGGTGATCACACGAGAGCCAGTACCTAAAATGTAACATATGACTCCAATCAGATATGCTGCAATGCTATCAAAAAGCTACCTAACATTCTCCTAAACAAAAAAAAGGCCACAGAAAAGCTGCCTAAGTTAGATAAAGCAGAAGAACAGACATGTATGATATGCATGCCCGAAAGTCCTAAAACCACTGACCACTGAGTGATACTGTATCACACAATGAGATAATAAAAAAGGCACTATCCATGTGCTTTTTTACTGTCCTTAAGTCACAACGAGCATATGTTTCCATCTCACACCCTGTAATCACTTCAAACCACTTCAAGCACATTTTTCCACACCAGCTTTCCCATATTTATTTCTCCCTCTACAATCCCCTCGCTCCCATTGTGTCATTTCTGTCTCTCTTTTGTCATGAGGTCATGATCACGAGTTACAAGGCACATCTTTCTCACTTCATCACTTGGACGCTTAGCACTTCTTATCTCTCCCTCCTCGCAACATCTGTCTCTGGTATACATTCTTCTCTCCACACTGAGGGTGAGAGAGGAGGGGGAGAAAAAAAAGAGACGGGGGTATTATCAGTTCTCACCCAGGCCAGTGGTGTGAAGTGAGGCATGTCGTTCACACTTCCACTCCCCTCTGCCGTTGCCTGTGCACAGACACTGAAGCAGGTGGCCTCGGGCGTCAGTCTTGGTCCAGGTATCTCCAATACGGTAGGAGGACAGAGTATCCTGGTCATTGCAGCGATCTAGAAGAAAAAGAAATCGAGAAGAATTACTGTTAAATAGATGAACACTTTGGGAAAAAACTCTACTCTTAAATTCAGAATGCATTTGTAGACGTCTGCTGTGATTCTGTAGGGACAGATTCCTCCTGACCTCCAGCTGTTTCTTTGTGTTTGCGCCTCGTAACTTTGCTGACAACGTGGAACACATGAATGAATTTATTGACGTATGACCTCCTTTTAAAAGCTTCCAAGGCCACCCTGACTGTCTTGCATAGAACAACAAACTAATGGAGGATAACATTCATGATTATCTGTTGCATCAGTCAGTGTAATTAAGGATGCAAGTAATGATTTAAACTGCCAACACAGCTGGTAAACATTTCCTCCTCAGCCTGTTAAATACCTCCAACAAATCACACATTGCCATTAGTCCTGTCAATAAGACTAAAGAGTATAGCACTCACTGAGGATTAATCCTGATGTGTGTTAGACACATGTGACTTAAAACAGAAGAGTTTAAGCAGTAATGAACTCATTTATCTGGTTTGTGAGACTCTCATTGGTGCAGTTTTTCCCTATCAATTGCCAGAAATATTGAATATAAAGGAATGAAAGCAAGGTGACAAGGGGATTTCTAAAAGTTGGACTTAATTCTTAACTGTCAAACAAATGAAGAACAGTGGCACAGGCAAGACAAATGAAACAAAAACAAAAGAAATATTGGAGAAGGCAATTTTATACCAAGAACCAAATAAAGGATTTCTTACTTCTGGAGGTGCAGGTGATGCGCCCACTTCCCTCTCCCAAACAGGTGCAGTCCACAACCATCCATCCCTGATACGGCTTCTCCCACGTCTCCCCGACAACGTAGGATGTCCCCGCAGAATTGTCATAGCAACGCTCAGCTGCAGAATACAGACCCATGAACTACTTAACGAACTGAAAACAGCCGTCTTCTTTTCATATCCTAAAGTCATGTTTTCCACCGATTGTAAAACATGCAGATGAGTAACTCATAACTAGAATCCAACGTCACAAATTTTCTAGCGCACTGTCAAGCAACTGAACCAATTTTTCCACCAGGTAATGCCGTCATCAGTGGGTGTCTGAATGACTCACCCACAGGTTTGCAGGTCCACTCTCCCTTGCCGTTACCCAGACAGACACACTCCAACATGTAGCCTCCTGTCTCATGGGGTCTCCTCCAGGTGTCACCAATCTTATATGAAGCTCCACCCTCGTGGCAGCGATCTGAGACGGAAAAAAAAATGAAGATGATGTTAGAGAAAACATTATTTGCATGTGAGTGTTAACAAGGTAAGAAAGCAAAGGAAATGAAACTACTCAGACATTTCTCCCATTACCTAACCACTGAGCTAACTACACACAGCTGTGTGGCACCAGTTGTTAATCAGTGGTGGAGAATAAGGAGATTACCCAGTTTACTGCCATCAGTCTGGCAGACCAGGATGTAAACAGAGAGACATGAGCTCCAATGTGTGCTTTGAGGCTAGAAAGGACTTTCTTGTAAAGCAGTCACTTACTGGCAATAGTGCAGCTGATCTTTCCCTTCCCTGATCCAATACAGGTACAGTCCCAGATCATGCTGTCCTTGGGTCTCTCATAGGTGTCTCCCACAGCGTAGTACTGCTGGTTGATTTTATCATAGCACCTTTCCTCTGTTAAAGGGAAAAAAATAATGGAAAAAAGTGTGTGTTTTACGTGTGGAGAAGTTGTGATGCAAATGAGGTGCAACAAACTCACCTTCAGGTTTGCTTTTACACTTGATTCCAGCTACTCCATGGCAAGTACAAATCAGAGTGCTGCCCAAAAACGGCCGCTCCCACTGGTCATTAACGCCGTAGAAGTGACCGTTCTCTATACAGCCATCTGAAAAAAGAGCAGGACATGAGAGGGGAAAAAACACACAGCTGATGGAAATTGGTATAGAGTCAGGAACAGCAGCAGGTTTTTTCGCATTGGAAAGACAAATACAGCCCATGGAAAATGGTCTAGCCCTAAACCACAGCTACACAACACATAGACTAGTAGATTAGTGGATAAACAACAAAAGCCTTTTTAGATCTAAACAAGCAAACCCTAAATTGGGAATAAACATCCTATTGAAGGACACGACTTCACCCATGTCTGTGAAATTGACTCTGGATGTGTTAACTTGACTTCAAAGGGCCCTTATGCTGAGTGATAAATCATTGCCATAGAGTGGAGAATAATAGCTTTGCACTTTTTTTCCTCTCCCCCAGCAGGCACTTCTTTGTTCACATCTCATGACTTCACATGCCATGAACATCTCTCCCTCTCTTTTACTTTCTCTCCTTTTTTTCCCCAAACCCTCAAACAGATCTTAAGAGTTATTTCTCTCTGTGAACTCTGGGATCCTTTGAGTGGATGAAGCTGAAAAGGACAGGAAAGTTGCTGGTGGGCGAGCTAAGGACCCAAAGATTTGAAACTGAAGGCTTAAATGCAGTTTTTGGCAAATATTATGCACAAGGCTGCAGTTGTGTCAAAAGTAGTCTTTCCTCTCAACAGGTAAAAATGACAAACACATGAGTGTCACTAATGTCACCTAAACTCTGCACTAGCAAAAATATTACAGTGAGTATAACAACTTGAGAAGAAGCAGCTTACCTTGAGAGACTGAGGAGACGTGATGCTGCTGCGCCTGCCGCCGATTCCTGTGCGCCTCTTTGGGCATGCAGTTCACAGCGCTCCCGATACACAGAGCAACCAGCACCCTGGCTATGGTGCTGCCGGACATACTGGTCACAGCGAGACAGTTGGTTCCTGCAGAACGTGGTTACAGGTGCTCCCCGTGCAAGTTTTTTTTAAATAATATGTATAACTGAACAGGGGAGACGTTGGTTCCAGTGCGACCCTGTGTTTTTACGCAGCGCTCCGACCTCCTCCTTCCGTCCGCCTCTCTGCAGTCTGCGGCCCCAGAGTGCAGGTTACCACACTGTGCTGCTGGGAGTGATTTATCTGGGCATGGCGTAGTTTCAGGCGGAGGGAGGTCCAACAATAAGACCGACAACCCACGCAGCGTGTAAGAGAAGCACTCAAACTTTTCCGAAACAAAGATCATGCTTTCTGTTTTTTCATCGCCATACAACCTGAAACACTGAAGTGAACCAACTTTTACAATATCTTTACCCCAGCGACTCCAATAAATGTTTGAGGTTTAGGATCATGGCAGGAAAACCCTCACTCCTCTGTTTCCAGATTTCAGATTTCACTTTACTCTCCTGCTTGCCAGTTCACTCCATGTGAAAAAAATGCGTAAAAATGATTGATGGAATTAAGAAAGTGAGGCCTGTCACGCCTATTTTTGCTCAAATACAACTAAAGAATGACCATCAAAAATCTGCACGTCCAAGTGCTATTTGATGTGGTTGTCAAGTGTTGTTTTATCCCCAGTAAATGTTTATTTAAAGCAACTTGGCTGCATGACATTGATGCAATGCAGCGTATTGGGCTATAGGTTTAACACAGCCAGAGTAGTGATCTGCAGGAATTAGGTCACATGGCGTCAGTGTCTGGAAAGTCTCCAGTAGCCTAAAGTTTCAATGTCTGGAAAGTGTTTATATGTCCAGGCGTTTTATTGAAATGATTCTTCTGTAGGAGCCAACTTCTGTAATGTGCAGCTGAAGAGGTCAATGTTTTCTCCTTTCTTCTCCAGCTCACCAACTGTCTTTCCTCTTCAGGTGGAGGAATTAGTTGACTTTGTGCATGCTGCATTTAACTTGGCTCATTTTAAACTTTTTTTTTTCTCGTTTCAAGTCACATAGAACAGTGCACAGTGTTTGATCCAGCATTGTCTTATTTCCCTTGGGGACTGCAAATGCGCTTTGTTTTACATAGTAGGGAAAGCCAGGGGTTTATTGAAGTGTATCTTTCGAGGAGTCCTTTCAAGGTAATACAACATTTGTGTTTTGAAGACAAACTTCATTCATTGAAAATGCTCAAATCTTGCAACTAATTGGATTCCACCAAAGTTAAAGGTTGAAAAGAGCAGGAAGAGACAGTTTCCTACAGTGACGACACCATTAAACAGAAGTTGACTTTCTCAACGACCTGTCCATGGTGTCCCCTGCCTTCTCCTGAGTCAGCTTGGATAGGCTCCAGCACCCCCCGCGACTCTAGTGAGGATAAAGCTTCGAATAGAGAATGGATGGATGGATGACTTTCTCAACTGTAGATGGTTGACTTTCCTATGCATATGCATTCGATTTTCTTTCTTTAATCCTCTATGGCATGACTTTTTATTGTAGGAGGAAAAATAATAGTTCACCTTAGTTTTGGGGAGCTTGGGGTCCCAGATAGTGTATCAGTCATAAAATGTGTCCCCCGCCAGATTTTGATTTGTTGCCTCAGGGCAACAAGATGCTATGAGGGGACTGTAGGTTTTCTCTATTATATAATTGGTGGAATGAGGAACAAACAAGCAATAAATACATTAAACAAGTTTTATTTCAATGACAACAATTTCAACAAGTTTCATTTCAACAGACATCAGCCACAAATGGTTTGTCAATTAGTGGGTTAGAGATTAGCTGCAGTGTATGTTTGTGTTCCTGTGGGGTGCTGATTGAATCAGTGTTTCTGTATTATTCTGAATGGAACCTCAAGAAGCATTCGTTGATGGATGTGAAACCTAAGAGTCTTAGGACCAGACTACATGGATTGGCATTGACCCTTGGTATGTAGTTCACATTCTAAACCAGTTGACTTCATGATCCAACCCTGCCAGAAATGAAAAACAGCTCCCTGGTGTCATTATTTCTTCTGTAATGTCATGAGCTCAACAGTTACAGCAGTAAAACTGATTAATCGTCAGTCAGCTGGTAAATTAAGCCAATCAAGTGCTGGTTAAATGTGACTTAAGGCTCTCTAACCACCATGTTATTTGTGTCCGGAAATCTTTGGAGTATTGGCACATTTTTGAGGTGTCAGAAAGATTTTACGTTGGTATCATTTGGCTCTATACTGTGACATATGCCAGATTTTATTGAGCTTTTGCTCCACATCCGGAAACATTGCTTAGTTACAGGGGAACTTATGACACACCAAAGCCTTGTATCCCATCTGTTACATTTTGTCTCGTGCATGGGAAAACCGTTGACTGCCATAGATAACAGAGTGTGTGTGGTACTTTCTTTTCAATCAGAGACACAGAAGTAAGGAGAAGACCCAACATCTCTATTCCTGTTAGTGTGAAGGCCTGAGTATTTTTTAAAGAATGAACATGCAGGTTAACCTCACTGTGACGCAGGCATTCATTCATTGTTTCTGAAGAACTAAGGAACGACCACTTCTGAGAAGAGAAACTCCACATGTGTTTTCAGTTATAGACCTACAGCGTAAATACTGTCTGCATATACGACTAATCTTTGTGTGATAGCAAACCACTCATTGGGTTGGTTCTTTCTTTCTTTCTTTCTTTCTTTCTTTCTTTCTTTCTTTCTTTCTTTCATGTCCCTTAAATCCTCCAAATTCACCCATCATATACACTACCATTCAACAGTTTGGGGTCACTCAGGCAATTTCATGTTTTTCATGAAAACTCACACTTTAATTCATGTGCTACCATAATTGACCAAAGGTTTTCTCATCCTCAGTTAGCCTTTCAACACCCTTAGCTGACACAATGTAGCATTAGAACACAGGAGTGATGGTTGTTGGAAATGTTCCTCTGTACCCGATATTCCATTAAAAATCAGCCGTTTCCAGCTAGAATAGTCACTTACCAAATTAGCAATATCTAGACCATATTTCTGATTCATTTAATGTTGTCTTCATGAAAAAAATGTTGGGTTTTTTTTCAAAAAATAAGGACATTTCTAAATGAACCCAGACTTTTGTGTGTATGGGCATGTTTGTTGGATGTCGATGCCACACAATGGTATAAAGGTCCAGAGATCATCTTATATACTGCCAACAGTGACTTTACACCCTCAGTGCATTTCCAATCATCCATCGTGGCACTGAAAATGGTATGTTTTAATGGTGAACTTGAACTTACAGCTTGTGACAACAGAAAATTGAAAAAGTTTGTACAGCAGAGGAACAAACAACTTGAGGCCTTGTAGCTGAGGAGAGGAAAACATACATCATTGCATTGTGCTGTAATAATGACTTGTCATATCAGTCTTAAGTAGTTAGATAGTTATGTTATCCACTGAACTGAGGCTAACCATAAGATTTAATACTTCCACTGTGGGGTGGTTTCTTTTAGTGCCTTAAGTTTGTCGGAAACATTGTAATGTAACCTTTTCCAAAATACACCACCTCATCTAATTTAAACAGCAATTCACTGTGTAGACCACCTCATTTGAGTGACCCAGACTAAATTCATTTAACTGGTTACCGTCTGTAAACTGCTACAGCAGTGCTGTGATGAATGATGGTGAAGCTGGAAATTCAAGTTGAAAGCCATTATCTAATTATTGTGCAATCTAGCTGCCAGATGTGGCTTTGCATATAAATATACAAACATCCTTTGGGTTGAATTGCATGGTTTAAAGCGGTAATTGGCTATTAGAAGCAAATCACACGGGATGATCGAGAATGAAATTGCGGCAAAGATTTCCATGATGCAACTTGGGTGCATTGTTCACAGTGACAATAACAACCCGAGATATACAGAAACTCTGTCACAGACACAAAAAGAGATTTTCTTGTCAAGTGCGTAAAAGTGTCTGCAACACATAAACATAAACTTCTCGAGTTGGATTTAGCAGAAAGTAAAAGAAATAACAGGGAAACTGAAGTGAAAGGGCAGAGAGAGTGCAATAACAAAATCAAGAAAAGAAAGTTGTGAAGCTGAAAACAAAATAAAAGCTAAATAAAATGTGGAAATCCCGGTGGCAGGTTTCAGATCAAATTCACAGCTGCAGGAGTTATGAATAATTCTAGGAGTGGGAGACTAGTGAGTGAAAAGTGTGGGGAAATAACGAAAGTGAATGGAGAGTTGAGAAATTTGGGCAGAGCAAGTGAAGTTTTACGCTGACGTGTGGAAATCATACTGTAACTTAGCGATTGCATTACACAACACATCTACAATGATCACTCTGAGAAAGAGGACAAGTGTGAGGAAAGAGGTCACAGCTGCAAAGTCTCTGTACAGCTGCTGCACTTCTTCATCCAGATTTTTCTTTTTCCTTCTGCAAAATCTCCGCTATGGCCCTCTGAAAATGTCTAAATGGCGTCTGGTCTTACAGCCTATCATTCATTCTTGAAGTACCCTGTCCTTGCCTCCAATAACTGGTCATTCCTCACATATTACTGCCAGAGTCTCTGCTGGCCTGCTCCTCAGAACTAGTCTTGAAGGCTTCTCCAAATACAGTTTAGATTCTTGTGCTCTCGCCCAGTTGTTTCTAATGTATTCCAACAGTTCTCCATCTGCTCAACTGGAAAACAATCATGCGGTGAGTAACGGGTCTTAAGGAGATAATTGTTCACAATAAAAAGACTCCATCAACTAATGAGAGGGCCGTGATTCCTCCTGAGAGGGGCATGAATACATCAAATAGTTGTTACGGTATTGCAGAACTACAAATCTTAATGCCATGGTGGTGTTAAAGGAAAAGCTAAGAGATCACAAAAGTTATTAGACTTTATCCTCTGGGAAGAATGAATGTCTGTGCAGATTTTTGTGCTAATCTCTCCAACAGTTGGAGAATTAATGCATCAAAGTTGCAACGGGAATTGCTCTTTTTGGAGGTCTTAACACGTTATTCATCATCTGCCTTTTAAACTGCCATTTGGTAGAAGGAGAACAGAGAATGAAGGAGTAGGAGGAGACATGGGATAAAGCTTCAGCTCCGCTTGTAGTGAGGATGAGGTCTTAGTCATGGATTCATGATAGTTGTGTCTTTGGGTGTGATTTGCTTTGTGATATGCTAGATTTATCTGCACATCTTGCTATCCCACCAGTCTGCACCATATGAACTCTGTACCATAAGGTTTTTCTGCATTTTTTAAAAAAGAAACACAATTAGAAGAAAATATATTTCTAATCTCTTTTAAAATCTCCTCTTTCTCCTCCCCCCTGCCTTCTTCTCTTTTTCTTCCTTCTCCAGCCTTCCCTCTCCTCCAGGGAGACGAGGTCACAGTCTGAAGAAAGATGGAGTGATTAGGAGCTCAGACTCAACACTTCTCTGAGCTGGGTATCTTCAGGTTGCACCGTTTGTAGCTGTTCATATCAGGTTTGAAATACAGAATAAATCTTTGTGCAGTTAGGTCTGTCCTTTAATCTTTCATCATTTCAGTAGCCAGTTAAAGGCATTAGAGGAGATTTAATTTACTACGACTTTGAACGTAGCATGCGCATGCGCATGCGCACATACAACCTCTCCCTCACCCCCCTCTAACCTCCCCCCTCTTAACATTTACAAAGAAACGCCCCCCTCCAGAACCTTGCTTAGCACTCGTGAAGTTGTCTTTTACGGCTGGGTCCCCCTGGATCTTTATCTGCCATTATTTAAAAAAAGATGAGCAAAACAAGTCGCCAGCTAACTACGAAGCTATACCAAAGCAACACATACAGAAAACATGTAAGTCCAAGGCGTACGTAATCTACGTAACTAGGCCTGAGCCGGAAGATTTTTGATTGACAGGAAAGGGAGCAAAGCAAACGCCTCGGTCCGAGCGCATTGATTGGCTGATGTTTTTCAGGTCCTTCCATGTCCACAGTTATTTTTTTTAATTTCTTATTCTTTTAGAGACCATACATACAAGTCCACTAAAGGTCAGTATATTCATTTTATGTGAATCAGACAAATTAAACAAAAAAAAATCCTCCATAATGCCTTTAAGTAGCTTCTGTATGATTTGCCTCGTAGTTGTTCAAGTGTGTACACTATGTATCAGTCCTCCTAGAGATATTTTGTACTTAGATGCAAACAAGGTTAGAAGTTGCTCAATAAAAAGTTTTTTTTGTAGGTGCCACCCCCCTGGAGACTCTGCCCCCGCTGTGTGACCTCACATGGAAGCATTGGAGACGTGCCGGAAAACTGCATGACAGCCAAAAGAGCGTGGGAGCAACATGGCCTTGACCACCTCCACAGCATTGCTCCAGTACACCACAGATATGAATGATTCAGATCCCTGACCATTAGTACGAGTAGGCAGGAAACTTCCAGATGTGTCATGTACACCTCATGACCACTTCCACTGTTATTGTCATGGGAATAAGCACCATACTTTTGTTTTTAACCAAGTGGAAGGTGTGACACCGGGGGATTTGAATGTTACTTCAACAAATAACAAAACTGTCTGTGCTAGAGCTGGCCAAAATTGAAACAAAAACCATTTCTAATGATGTTTTTATAAGTTGGACACAAATCCCATCTGGTTTTCAGAAAGAAGCTCTCTGAGGTCAGACACGACAGAAGCTTTCACCTTTCCAGCTGAAATGTTACCAAACTAACTGGTAATCATATAAATGGATCATCCAATCTTTATGCTACCTAGCAAATCGAAGCCTTTTTTATTCTGATTAGCCACACTGATCAGTGGCTTTCTTAGAGCTATACACAGCTGTTCAGTCCAATCCTTTGAGTTCCTTTGGCATTGTGCATGTGGAAATGCTCTTACTTTCACTATCAAACATAGCAGTGAGTTCTACTGTTGATTTCCTTCGATCATCTAAGGGTTTGGTCTGACCACATTTGTTCCTCGAAGATGATGGTTCACCACTATCCTTCAGGTTTTAATAATGTTTTGGACAGTTCTTAACCTGATTTTAGTAGTTTCAGCAATCTCTTTAGTTGTTGTTTTTTTCTTGATGCAAGTCAATAATTTGACCCTTCTGAAACATATTAGCATCCTTTCCATGACCACAGGATATGTCTTCCGACACGCTTGTTTAAGAAATGAGAAGCTACTTACTGCATCAGCTAGGGTTAAATAAGTTGTTGTCTGCTAAAACATTATTCCTCACTGCAGTAATTATCCAATGGAAGGCTCTTACCTATTTGTGCTGTTAAATCCAAGTGGTGGACAGGCAGTGTAATAGCAGGTAACAGTCGTCTGGGTGCTTGTAAATGTTTTGCTTTTTGGATCGTGGCTTCCCTTCGACTTTTGGCCAGACTCACTACTGGAGTTTAATTGATAGTTAAAATTATAGGTGGAAGTTGACAGTTATGGTGTTGTTAGTGTTAAATACTTTCATTGTCAGCATATTGTGTCTTAATTCTACTACTGGCGAGATGCATAATACATGAAGAGTTTAATTCATTCACTGCAAAAATGATTCACAGAAAACACACTGGCAACCTCCTGGCATCAAGAAAAGGAGCTCCTTTGTTTGTTGCCTGAACAGCATGAACATGAAAATGTCAAAAAGAAAACAGTGTGCGCAATCGCTTAGCAAGAATGTGACCAATGATGGGAAATACAGCAGCGGATGGATAGTCAGTTGCTGTGTGAGCAACCAGTGCAGTTTCATCTCATGAACTGCACATGGACATCTGCACGGACCATTGCTGTCATGTGGAAACCATGATCTAGCAGGTGGAGCAAGCCACAGCCTAGTCAACAAGCAAGATCTTAAGGACATCAGGAAAGACATCGTGTAAGAGGCTGACAATAGCTAGCCAGCAGAATTATTTATGATATAATCATGTCTTCAACATCAAGGAGACACAGATGTTGTGGTTGCTACTGTAAAAGTTGTGGGTCTTTCTAAAAGCCCATAAGTTTAGAAGTGAATGGTGATATACATTAAACGTTTGAGTCTGTGGTGGTCCCACATTTACTTTTGATTGTTTTGCAACAGCAAAGAACATTATTTCCCAAACTGCTGCTTTACGCAACATATGGCTTCATTATCACGTGTGCTGAGAAGTAGGATTGCTATGAGGACAGTCATCACTAGTTTGACTACATTACTCTGCAGCATGGCAGTGAATGTCCGACAGAATTGTAAAAATCTGATAAAATTCTGAAAAATAGCCATGTTGCTGTAGCTTAACTTGTTAGAATTCTCTGATGAGAGCATGAATAAAATGAAGCTTCATATAATGTTACATAGAGCAACTGGCTTCACACAATGCACTTTCCAAGTAGCTTGCTCAGTATTTATTATTACACAAAAATCTTGCTCATTCAGTATCCCCTTGAATACAGAGGTTAAATTTGCTCACAAGGTCACTAGAATGTCATTTTTGCTTGTCAGGATTGAAAATTAAAAATATTTTTTCAGAAAATAGAACGTTCTTATGTAATATTTATCTGTTTCTAAAATATATCTTTGAGTGCTTTTTATAATGACCCTAACAAATCATTAGAGACACGTCTGGGCACATCTGTTTTTTGTAAAATCCTGAATGAAATGACTTTTTAAAGATTTAAGCATCAAAATCACCCAGTTGGTCCTGATGTACTGTATCTGTTAACTTCAAAGAATAATACACAGATGTAAGCTGTACTTAATTGAAAAAGCTTATTCATAGACTAAGCAGTTGCGCTCTGAAAGCAAACAGTCACTAAGTGCAAACTCTGAGTGTTTGATTATTCAGTGGACTTATTGAGGACTAAACAAACTGAGGAGGCACAGTGGGTTCAGTTTGCTTATTCAGGGTTTTTCAGTGTTTCCTGTTTCATCTGTTCTCTGTTCTACTGTAGCTTTAGACAATCTCTCTTTCTCCTCCTTTCCCAACATCCCATTTTTTTCATTTGTTCCTGATCTCTCTCTCTCTCTCTGTCTTCCTTCGACCCATCTCTCCATTTTCCCCAGGACCCCCGCCCAACAAACAAACAGACAGATGATGTCATCACTGAAGCATTTGGTTTATCTCCTGGTGACAGACCATAATGCAACGGGCTGTCGACCCCCGCAGGGAGCCCAAGCTGGATGGGAGGAAGTTGGAGGAGTCACAAGGGGTTACAGTGGTCTGTGTGTGTGTGTGTTAAAGCCTGCAGACCTCACAGACAGATGTGAATTGTGCTCTGTTCTAACAGCACTTGTAAGTCACCCATTTCACACATTTAGGACTGTCATATACTACATTTTTGAATGAACCAAACTCAAAACCTTACATAATATTGCTATCCAGTCCGTATATAGTTATAATCTGGCAATTCATACATTGAATTTATTTGTTTTTGAGTTTCTTTCAATGAATGTGGTTGATAATGGCAGTGGTTTGTATGTCGGACATTTATTCATCCTTGTAAAACTTTATCTGTTCCTAAACTGAATTTATTATTAAGCCCTGCTCTGATTTCTTGACTGCACCAATGTAAAACATGCACGGTTTATACAGGAGTGTAAAAGTTTCATTAAATGTAAAAAAAAAAAGGATCAGTTGTGACAAAATACCTTGACGGGAAATCAAGTAAACCAGAGAGAAACTATTTTGCAAGTTCAGATTAGACCACATTTGTCACATCTCATTAGACCTGCGTCATATGAGCACACAGCTCACAAGCAGCTGTTTCTCAGTCATTCATATGCTGTGGTCAGAGGAATGACACATACCATCCACCCATCCATTCTGTATACACCACTTTATCCTCACTAGGGTCGCAGGGGGTGCTGGAGTCTATCCCACTCGGGCAAAGGCAGGGGACACCCTGGACAGGTCGCCAGTCTGTCGCAGGGCTACATATATAGACAATCACTCTCACATTCACACCTACAGACAATTTACAGTGATCAATTAACCTCAGCATATTTTTGGACTGTGGGAGGAAGCCGGAGTACCCAGAGAAAACCCACACATGCACAGGGAGAACATGCAAACTCCATGCAGAAAGATCCCAGGACCGGCATACAGAGATAAATAAAGTGGGTTTAGCCTGTTAACTTTTTGGCAGAATCATTACCATGTATTGGTGGTTGAATGGACAAAGCGGTCTCTGGACAGCTTAACAAAGATGCATGAGCCCAGACAATGACCCATCTGACCCTGCTGTCCCCTGTCTGACCTGGAAATATTTAACATCTTCATTTACATATGTGCGTGCACAAGCGTCTGAACAATGCCTTCGTGACATTTTCCTTCTATAAAATGAGGAACTGATGTAAATATTTAATTCCAGGACCAAAACAGTAATTCTCATATAGGAAATACAAATCACCTCCATAATTTTACGCTTATAGGGATACAAAAGCGACTATTATAAGACTGTGGTGTGTAAATTTAAATAGATCTCACAGATGTAAAAGGTACTGACTGTTTCCCCATGACTCTAGGAAGATATACTTATTATGTTAGATACCAAGGGAGATTCAGATTTAGGTTGCCATAGTTACTCCATAACACTGGTGAGGAATTCCAGAGTCATAACTTGAGTGCAGAACAGGAAGCTAGACGACGAAAGTGGGGGCAGTGAATCAGACCAAATGGAAGAAGTAGGAGGGGAGAGAAAAAGTGTAAGAGAAAGCAAAGAAATATCAATGAAGTACCTCCAGCAGCACAATGGCCAAATGTTTTTGTTTGAATCATTATAGCACTGTTGAAAAACAGTTACTAAGCACAGCAAATATGGAAATTTGGGAGATCTGGGAAATGATGACTTCCCTCAAATGTCTGAGTCATACGCAGTCATGTTCTAATTAGAGGTATAGAACTACAGATGGAAATGTTTGGGAAGACCTGCATGTGTGTTTGTGTGCAGGATGTGGAAGGAAGGGAACCTATCTGAATGTGTGCTTTAATGCTCCAGAGAGACTTAAGTATCATGACTACAATATATATTCAATGTGGGGCCAAAGACTGAGGAACATCTTGCTCTCTCATGTCACATTTTTCCATCCCTCGGCCACAAAGGCAAACAGCAATTAGTTAAAATTGAAGGATTATTAAAGTAATTGAACAGGCATGAAGCAACGTTCCATAAGCCCTGGTGTCAACACATGTTAACACATCTGGTGACTCTGCTTGAAGCTTGAATTTACACAGATTTGACATTTGCATAGATTACTGTAGAAGATTTTTAGTAGCAATTTTAAGGGCCTTGTCATACATTGATAGTTGAACCAAGGTTCATGTTTTTGTGATATAGTTTTGGTCTTACATTGCAATTATTACAGGCACTAAAGAAGGCCTATATGTTAAACCAAAACCATTTTTACATGTTGGTATAATTTGACTGACTCCACAGAAAATGTGCAGTGTGCGTAACCACCAGCTGACGACTACAAGGAATTCTTGTAAGTGTATCAGTATTAAATATAAAAATGGTGGTGTTAGGCTACCACTGAAGGAGAAAATATTAAAAATTAAAATGAGTGAATTAATACATACTGATAAGTTTTCCTAATATTTGCACTAAAAGAATATTATCTCAATGCAATAACTAACTATCTCAAGTAAGTGTACAATATGCCTTGCTAAATACTGTTTTATAAAAATGGACATACTATTTAAGCAGAATATCAGACTAATTTACATTCAGTTACAAAACTAAACGAAGCCTCCATGTCAGTTTCTGATCTGTTTCTCTCCTTACCTTATTGTCTCTCTGTCTTACCTACAAAGATGGGGATTGATCTGCCATGTGGATTTTGGAGAAAACCATTTATATTCTGAAGGGAAGTCTCTTGAAATTGATATTCACAACTGCTATTTTTATATACTCCACAATTTGTCTGAAGTCATTTAAAACAGCACGTGATCATATTAAGTGCAGAAACAATATGTCGATGCCTAAAATAGCTAATTGACAAAGATAAAAATGTGTGCATATTTTGGACAATATATTTACTGTCCAAAAAAAGACAGAAAAATGGATGTCATGAGCTTGAGTGTCTCTTCTGACGACAGTGAAGAGTGAATGTCCTGAAACTGAGCCCTGGCTTGTCCTTTTCATTGGTTTTTCAATGCTGACATTTCTGTATCTTCATGTGGCGTTGTTCTAGCATCCTCTCAAATCTTTAGTCGTCATTTTCGATAATACATAGAAAGTGTCGGGATCTTGTTACAACATTGTTGAACCATGTTTTAGTTGAAAGTTGGTCTTTTGCTCTACCTGTGTGGTATCATGGCTCTTTCTTGCAGTTCTGACCAGAGACTGTATATAAAGATGGACGTAACATCTGGCTCCAAAATTGAAGCCCACCTGGAAGTGTCAAAAACTTGCCATAGCACGCCGTCCGCTAGGGTTGGTTCCAAAAAGCTTTTTCTCCATAGACCCCAATTCATTTTTGGAAAAATAAAATTTGATAGACTGATTTTCTACAGCTCAGGATTTTTGTCCAGTTAGTTTTCATGGTCAATATGAGAGATCATAAAATAAATCAATACTGAATTTTAAATAAATCGTTAAAGTTGGCGGAGCCAGGGGTCGTGGCTATACTTGATTGACAGTCCCATTGACTGGTCCTGCCCCGAGTTGCTCTCCGGTCCAGCCTGTCCCGGTCCAGCTTTTTACATCACTGGCTCCAAAAAATCCAAAATGGCAACCAGGAAGTAGCAAAATCCGGGGCTGTGTCCGAAATCGCATACTAACATACTACTCATACTACTCATACTAAATGTGACGTCAAAATAAGTATGTAGTGCGTTCACATTAGATAGTATGAAAAGATTGAGTACGCGAGAAATACCCGGATGTATACTATATCTGGAAAAATTTTAAGTATGCACGGTGACCACACTAGTCATACTCAACCGCCCCATAATGCTTTGCGAGCTATCCACCGAAATGCAAGCCTCCGCGGGATATGTGGCCGGATCGCGGCGATTTTTATTTTATTTTATGTGGTTAAGTAGTCATCCTAATCACCCCACAGATTTGAGAAATAGGCGTTTTCTGACCAACGTTTTAAATTTGTCAGACGCCTCACAACGTGCTACTGAATGCTAGCAGCTAGTTGCAGCAGCTCGCTTTGCATACAGAACAAGTAGCAGCTACCTCGAGTAGCCTGCAGCTACAACTGAAACAATTCGCATTATCTGGCTAATAACTGCATGAGGAGTGCCGGCTTGAAATTGCCACATTAATTATGCGACTGTTTGTTCGCCTAAAATCGACCTGAAGCCGGCATTCAGCCGAGATATTTGATAGCCGTACTTCCGGTTTTTGTCGTCGGAGGTTTGAAATGCATTATGGGAAACGGAGTAGTATACTACAGTGTGAACGGTCAGCATTCTAATCAAACTTATAGTATGTAGTATACAGTATATACTCATTGAGAATGTAGTATGTAGTACGTTAGTATGCGATTTCGGACACAGCCCGGGCTTCATTTTCTCAGCGTTGAAACCAACGGGTGACATCACGGTTAGTTTACGCCTGGTTCTGACAGTAACTTGTACATTCTTTCAAATAATCTACAAGTCTGAACTGTGTAAAAAATGTCAGGTTGAGACCACCTCCTTTCGCTGTACCAACGTTCGGCTGGTCCTGGCTGTGGTCTATGGAAGGTTTTATATCTGTAATTTTGGTTAGGATCAATCTGCAAATTCCCAAAGTCCAGACCAAATGAGAAAGGCCCCTAAAACAACACAAAATATTTTCTTTTTGTGGATGTATGGATTATAAATCCAAGCTCCATATGGTCCTGATATTTTTCTGTCGAAGACATTTCCCACGATAGCATTCTGTAGATGATCCTGATGTGTGAGAAAAACAGTTTCTAAAGAGAGATATTTGGATGTTTCAGGGTTTTTTTTCTTTTCAGAGATTTATTTTATTTGTGTGGCAACAGAAATCTCAGAGAGAGCTGCCTTTACACTGTTTTCATGGAAAATACCACTAGAGGTAAGTGAGAAAATCGAGAGAATACTATATTTTGCGGATGAGTCAATCCTTTAATCACATTGAGGAGACGGGCCTGAGTTTACTTAGTGCCCCATAGTTTGGTATTGGTTCAGTTCCTTGTGTCATACATGAGGTTTTTGCGTGAATAGAGCATAAAGCGAAACTGCAGCTCTGTTTTCTTTCCTCCTATTTCTGAATTTGAGTGTTACATCATAACCTGCATGAGTCAGTTCGGTCTGAGTGGAAACCAGTGAATGGAAACAGACTGGGAAATGCACATGGACACACACGCTGATGCTCCATGCAGCCACTGCAGTAGTATTGGAAAGACATCAGATGTTTTGACAGGGGCACCAGAGAGCGAGTGAAGGATGAGGGAGACAGGTGTTGTGTTTTCATGCTGACGTAACGTTGGGAGTGTTTGGGTTTCAGTGAATTTACTCTAAGATGAATGTGATCGAATGTGAGTGTGGCTGTGAAACTGTTAAATATTCAGTTACCTTAGTAGACATCTGGGTATGCCATAAACAGTAAGGAACTCTTTGGTGAGAATGAGAAAGGGAAAGAATGAAAAGACAACAGTGGAGAAACAGGAGAGAGAAAAATAATGGAAGTAAAGGGTAGGGATGGAAATTTTGAGTAATTATCTAACAAAGATTTTTGCATATGAATCTAGACAGGCTCCTTCCTCATCATGTTTGAACAGGATTTAGTAGGTTAAACTCCAGTACAGTACAATCTCAGCTAAGGAAGGGGATTTAACTTAACAAGTGGATATGCATGTGCATCTATGTATAGTAAATAGAAGAGATCAAGGGAAGGTTCCTTTCATCTCTTTAGAGGGGCCACATTGGTAGGAGAGACTCCGTTCCTTTGCTACCTGTCCACTGAACCAGGACAGATAAATCAGGTCAGGTCTTTTGATGCTGTGCAGCGACCTGCCCCCAAATATCTACTCTGATTTCAGAACAGAAGAGCAACTGTTCCACTCAAGGCATGCAGCCCACTTTCCTGAAGGTCTTTATTAATCCATTTGATAATCTATGGTGTGGAGAGACAGGAAAATGAGAACAGACAAATGCCACACTATGGAGTACTCAGTTGTACAGCTAAGTAGGAAGAAGTGTGTTTGAGCTAGCTTCTCTCTTAGGGTCAAAGGTAAAACTATGAAAAAAAATAAAGGGAAGGAAAGCCTAAAGAAGAAGAGATTGAAGAAGCGTGGGGAGCAGCTTGCTAAAAAGCTCAAATACAAACAATTAATACAAGAATGAAACTTTTGCAACACAAATGGCTGATGAAAACGTACATTACACCAGAAAAACTCAACAAATGGTACCCAGAGACTCCAGACACGTGTGAAATGTTTGACTGAGAAAGGCACGCTAATTCATTGTGTATGGGAATGTCCTAAATTCATAACTTTTTGGAAAACGGTTGTGCGCACTTTGAGTGAAATTACAAATGTAGAAGTACCTTGTATTGCAAAGCTTTGTATTTTGGGGATATATCCTGATAACTTTTCTGTTAGTACTAAACATAAGACACTAATCAATTTTGGCTTCCTGCAGGCCAGAAGGATGATTGCTTTATCTTGGAAAGAGACTGAAATATCCTCTGTACAGTCCTGGCTGAGAGAGATGGCATAATGTGTTTCAATGGAAAAGTTAACCTACATAATTAGGGGTAAAGAATAAGAAGAAGATGTGTGGACACCTCCAGTGGACTTTCTCAAGAAATGATGAAACATTTTTGGAAGGATATTGAGTGTGACCATTGATTTAATTTTATTATTTTTTCTTTCTTTTTTTTGTCTTTTATACTGTTTAAGTTCAGGTCATTGTTTAAACTGTGTCCTTCTTTTTGTCTGTTTTTTTTTTTGTCTTATTCTTGTTTTGAAAATTAATAAAACATATTGTTGAACAAAAAAAAAAGGAAGGAAAGCAAAGTCTTCCACCAGGCTCCAGTGTGTGATCCATACTGTGATAACATCCAGAAAGTGGTGCAGGAACATTTTTCGAGTGCTAGTCAGTCTCAATAAAGACTCAGAGTCGTGTTGTTTTGTCTGAGAAAGCTTGTGTTCCACTCATTCCAAGCTGTTTTTCACTGACCTTAAAGTGTTTTTTCTGGTGTTTACTAACCATATTAGGAAAATATATGCAGATAAATTAACATCTACTACAGTTCCCATGAAAATTTCCCATCATGGTCGTGGGGGTACTTTCTTTGATGTCAGCTTTCCAATCTCAGTGCTGTGATCTCTTCTGTCTAAAACCCTTCTACCACATGATGTACTGTTTAGTAAAAAGAAAAAGAAAAGATTAAGAACCCAGAGTTTCTGGTTTCACTTTGGCTCTCTTAGCTCTTCAAATTTTTGGTTGTCTGTACTTCGCCATTTACTTCTCACTGGCATTTTGTTCTTGGATTTATACATTATTTCAAAAATTAAAGGATCATTAGAGAGGGTAAAAAGATTTTAAAACTTTAGATTTTGCTTTGATTTAACTTCATCTTAACAGTGGATGTTAAGTAAAAGCTTATTGTGCAGCACAACCAGAAAACTGCTAAGGCTCCCTCCATGCTGAGAAGTTCTGTGAAGTTTTTTAGCTCGCTATTGATCGACGGTTTAAGTTCTTGTGTCAAATTTAACCAAAATTTAATTTAATTCTAAATAATACTAACAATAAGAAGAAAATTAAATAAATGAAATGAACAGAAATAACCAAATTGCCACAGTTTGTTATCAGTGTTTTTCCACCCTATGGTCATTGATTTAATCCCTTGATCTAATCCCTTCTTCTAGAATGTGCAGAACTATGAAGTCATTCCTCTTAGTTCATTCATCCATCATGATTCCAGCTAAAGCTCACTAGCTCATCCACAACTAAGCTCAGACACTGTCAAACTACTCTATGTTACACACTTGTAATTTTGGAGTAATTCCATACATTCATACATTTTCTTGCCCGAAAACAATTTAGTAGAGGAATAACGAAACAAAATGTCCCACAATGCAAGTTGACAGGATTGGTTCGTTTGGTTTATTATGTATGTAGTGTGAGTCCCTCGTCTATTAAAAGCTTCCCTTGATGCACACACTTGGACACATCATCCGTGTTGTTTCCTGGAGTCAATGGGTGTTTCTGGTCTTACAACAGACACCCTCATCCAAGTGACCTGACTGAGATTGATCAAGCCTCAGTCTGTGTCCAAGTGGCATTTTGCTGTCCCCATTGCTCCCGCCTTTTTAGCCAGAGCCATCTAGATGCTCTCTCTGCTGCATCCATGATTTTACTGATGGCTCTCCTCCTACTTGCTCCAGTTATTCCTGGGACTCCGTAGGCCTTGTGCATGGAATGGCCTTCAAATCCCCTGCTGCCTACTTCTACTGGCATGCACCTGGTCGTCCACCCTGGATGTAGATTACAGGTGCCATTGGATGTACATTTCACACTTTGTCCTCTCCTACTGTTATGTACGTAATGTTACGTACGTAATACACATTTTGTTAAGGAGCACTCACAGGACATACGCTGATCAGCCACAACATCAAAGCCATCTATCTAATTTTGTATAGATCCTACTTGTGTTGCAAGAATAGCTCTGACAAGTCAGGCTTGTTTTGCCCAAAGAACCTCTGATGGTGTCTTTTGGTGTTTGGCAGAAGGGTCCTATGGGTTGTAGGGTGGGCCTTTTGTTGAATGGGTGAATCTCGTGGTTGCTTGGAATGTTGAGAGTTTGGAGCGGCTTGAGCTCTTGGTTGTGTTTCTCGAACCATTTCTGAATGATGTTTGCAGTGTGGCAGGGCACATCGTCCTGCTAGGGGAGGCCACTATTGCCATGAGAGGATGTGCTGGTTGGTATGTGTCAAAATATATGCCATTCTTCACCTGAAACCCATGTATATTGATACATGTGCAGTTAGGTCAAGTAAATTGAAATATAAAAGCAATTTTAGGTCAAGAATATTGTCACAGTTTTGTAGACATTTTGTATCTCCTAAGTCCATACCGAGGCAAAAAAAAAAAAGAGATTCATTCTAATGTTGCATCCACCCACCGTCTCTAACTTTCTCTGTGATTTGCTTTGGTTTGAGTCATGCAGCCTTTTGAAATACATATGTCAACCACATTTTGAACAACATGTGTGATCCACGTACTAACAAATGAAATAAAAACTGTAATTGGTAGCTTCTCCGTCACATCTGTGACTGATACACTAGGGTGAATGAGATAAGAGGAAAATGTAGGAAAGAATTTTCAAATGACAAACACCCATACCCCCCTCACTTACTCTAATTAAAACCACTGATTTCCTAAATTGAATCAGTAGTGAACCAAGCGAATAGTGTTTTTCGAATTGTCACGGCATATTATGATTTCATTCACATTACCTCACTGTAGACTGTAAACATTAAAGAATTATAAAGCTTCTAGACTGTTGGATGATCTGACTAACGCATGAGTACAGCTTCTTTGTATCCGTGTGTACAGTATTTCACCATTTGGGCAGTTTAACGATCAACACAAGGCTGGATACAACAAAAAGAAAAAAAATCCTGCTGATTATAAGTCTAGAGGAAAAAAACACAAAGATTCACAATTTTTTTCTTCACATTCTCGAGACTCTGGGACCCTTTCGCCACCATAGAAGGACATGGTCTGCTGCAGTGGTTGTGTGCGTATTTGTGTGTGCATGTGTGTGTGTTTGTGCATGCCTCAGACATTGCAACATTAAAGTTTTGTTTTTTGAAACAACATATGTCCACTGTAAAATGACACTCACTAAAAACAAGCCCTTCTTTCTGCCCACTAGCTATGGTTTATCATAATTATTTTACCAATAAAAAGAAAACCACACACAGGGAGAAGCTGGTAACTAGTCCAGTCCAAAAATGAAAAAAATCTTTTATGTCTCAAGTGTGGGTAAAATATGGGGGTTTAACAAAACATTATTTCCCATAAATGTGCAATTGTACAGGCTTGAAATAGACTGTAAAAACACAACAGTGGCTGCATAAACTGTGGTTTGTTGTACTTTACAGAGAGATACTAAAAAAATGCCCAAAAAAGAGAGAAAGCATCTCAAAATGCTTTCTACTGTTACTGATACAGAATACTGATTTACTGTTGAGATTTTTTTTTGTAAAAAATCCTACACATCAGAGATGATCGTATTAGCTAATCATTCATTACTTACAGTATTAAAGCAGCTAAACCCAGTAAGTCAGACTAGACAAATGCATTCTGTAATGGCTATTAATTATGTAATACTCGCTGGTATTTAAAGGAAAAAAATGTCTCTCCTTCTCTAACATCCCATCTTTTCCAGGCCAGATTCCCAGGCAGGCTCACATGGTTTCTCACATCCTTTTTTTTTTGTCACACAGAAGCTTTGCCTCTTTCCCCTTTAGCTCATCCACATTTTAGCAAACACCTCGATTCAACCATAATGCCACCATAACATCAGCTAATCTCAATGACGCAACTACCAACAGTATTTTAAGCTAATAAAGACGAGCTCTTTGGTCCTAAATAACCATAATCCTCACCGATTTCCGGCTCACATTTGATGGAAACTGCCACCGCTGCCAGCCTGTGCTACACACTTAGAATTAGCCAAACAGTCGCAGAAGAACTGCAGTGACTTTTAGGTACTTTCTACATCTGTGCTCTCAAGACTTTCCCCTTTTTTCTTTTGCTTTTTTTCACTGTATTTCGATCGTCCCTCTCTTCTTTTCTTGTTCATGCTTTCACACTTTTCAGTATTGTGTCTCTCTTGTTTCGTTAAACCACTGTGTCCCCACCCGTTTCTCATCCATTGTTTCTTCCTCTTCTCGTCTGTAATCAGCTTCATCGTCCTCCATGTCACAATGACCCGGTTTGACTTGAGAGCTCCAGCGTTTATGTTTATCCTTCAGCTGAAACCTGTAATTTTTTTTATCTGCTGTACAGTATCTAAAAAAAGCGATGCTCTGTGTGGATGCGTTTGTACAGTAAGCGTGTGTGCCAGCTGTTTGTGAATGCGTGCATATTTTTGTGTGTATCTTCCCTAACTGTCCGTGTGGGTCTGCAGGTTACACCCAGTAAATACATCATGATAACAGCTGGATGGGATCTGGTCCTAACGGGTTTGCAGAAATTGTGCGTGTGTGTATGTGTGTGTGTGTGTGTGTGTGTTCCATTCAGGAAAACCATCCCCTTCATGACTTGACCATTACCACAAAAGATAAATACTTAATTAGTCTTCTATGGGGGTTGCTAGGCAGAAGGCAAATTCCCCCTTTCAGAGACATTCTAACATCAAAGCGGAACAGATGCTGCCCTAATTTGTCACGTTTTATCTTCTGTCTCCCTTTTAATCTACTTGTCTCCTCCCCTTTGCTCTTGATTTCTCTTTCTCCCCCTGTCTCTTGTTCTCTCTCTCCCCCCCCTCTCTCCTTTTTCATTCTGTGGCTTCACCCTGTCGTCTGTAAACAAACAAAGACAAACCGTTTCCGCAACCCAGACATTATGCT
Source organism: Acanthochromis polyacanthus (assembly GCF_021347895.1). Lineage (NCBI taxonomy): Eukaryota > Metazoa > Chordata > Actinopteri > Pomacentridae > Acanthochromis > Acanthochromis polyacanthus. The sequence continues at coordinate 23,713,297 of NC_067126.1, read as the reverse complement.
ATCTGTAAGCTAATCTGAAAATGATAGCTACTGTAGCCAAAGACACCGTACTTTACATTAAAATAAAATGTGTATCTCATTATTGCTGAGCTTACCAGCAGTAACTGTATATACACACACTCATGCACACACTGTTTCAGCAAGAGATCATATGAATTGAACTGACCTAGAAACAGTCATAAGGCTCCATTTTCAGATGATGCAGGTACGATTGAGATGACTACCAGTCAAGTAAGACAAAGAAAAGAAATTATGACAATATTTAACCTGACAGCTTTTGTGAATGAGCAGAGGATTTAAGCAAACTAAGGCGAGTTCTCCCCCTGTCAAAGTTTGGGATGTTTGCCAGACTTGCCTTCACTCCGCAATCAGTATATCAGACTCCCTCCTCCTCCTCCTCCTCCTCCTCCTCCTCCTCTTCCTTCTTTACCATTACCAGTCTTTCATATGCCTCACCATCACCTCCTCTTCCGCTCTATCTCTCTTTTTTCAGACATCTATCTTATCCCCAGTCACTTCCTCTGCTCTCACCTCCTCTCCCTCCTCCGACTCTTCTCTAATTTCATCTTCCGCCCGGCCCCATCTCTATCTCGTCCTCCTCCTCCACATCAGTCTTTTACACAAAGATAAGGTCAGTTAAAGCAGGTCTGCCAACTTTCCTTGGGTTCAAAAATATTCCATTTTGCACAGAAAAAAAAAACAAGTGTACAAAGGGTAATATTGAGATCACTGATGATCACTATCATGTTTTCTTAGGAGATGCCAAAAGGAAAGACATCCTGTTTTGTATGGACAAAATAAGAACACAGTTGCTCTCAGTCAGTGACTAAAGGATCTGCACCAGCGAGAGAGAGAGAGAGAGAGAGAGAGAGACAAAAAAAAGCTCCCTTCAGGCCACTGTGACACAGATAATCATGGCGGAGCTCAAGCGATTCTGATCTTAGAACAAAGCTCGGAGACATGATAAAAAAGAAACAAAGTAGTAGCACCTGTCAAGTTGGCGGTAAAGTTCTAAAGCTGGAGATTTGTTGAGGATGAAAGTATGATTCACCATGGAGCTGTGAATTCAAGAGTCTGCCCTTTTAATCTCAGTGACAGAGAAATTTTATATGTTAATCTTACTTCCAGTTATGAGTGTAAACTTAATCTTCCCTTAGGTTTAGTCCAACATGATGTCAGTGAGAATGTGAGATCTTTTCGAGGGACCTGGAGCCAGTCATGGTTCATCTGTGATGCTAAAGGCTTTATGAATCATAGCCAGGAATAACAAACCAAAGACTCCCTTGCTGTGTTGTCTTAAACACTCTGATCCCAGTGTGGGTCATTAGAGGGGGTTTTCATATACGTAAGGCTCGTATCAACACAGACTTGAGTTCACACAGAGTGGAGGGAAGGAGTTAGGTAGAAAGAGAGAAGGAGAATCAGACAGCCAGAAAAAAGAAAGATTATTTATGTGCATTAATGCAGTAAAAAGGGGATTTCAGATGTGTCAAAATGTTTTTACTTTTCATTGCCCCTTAAACACAGGCTACACAGGCTCCCAGCTTTCATCTTAATGCCGTGCATTTTGTGTCTGGATAAAAATTCAAAACCAAGAATTTTGCTAAAAGGTCAGACTGTGAAACATACACAAGCTTTTAGCTCAAGGAATAATCAGATGTGGAGTTCTAAAATTGGCAGTCATGAGGTTTTCACATGATAGAAGCATATGTTTGTTCAAAAGAAGTCAATCCGAAGTGCAGAAGAACGATTTCTTCTTTTCCATCTGCATCTGTTCATCTCTTGTTCTCCTCACGGCCTTCTAGGCGTGGTTTTAGTATCACTCCCTCTCTGCCTTCATGTCCAAGCAGCTGACTCTACTTTCCTCTTTGCCCTCCATTCCTCTGCCTAACCACTGCTGAGCTCATGCTCTATCATTTTACCATACCACACTGGGAAAAGCCTGCCTTTTGATGGGTCCACCTCCGTGTGTGTCTGTGGGTGTATGTCTGAGTGTGTGTGTGTATGTGTCTGAGTGTGTGTCTAATGTGTTTCTCCCAGAGGGAAGGGAGGAGGAAAGTTTTTGAGTCAGATAGGATGCTGAGCCAACTGAAATGCATGCAAAGAAACATGCACAAACACACACTCACATGAGCCCACATTTGAGAAAACACACACACATCATTTTTATGTATTTATATGTTTCATACTTACGTACTTACCCAATGTGCAAACAAAGCAAACTGAGCAAGATGTTTCATAGAAAAGGAAAAAGAAAACATTTTTTTTTTGTCATCAGGCTTCTTAGATTGGCATTCCTGTTTTGTTTTTTTCCCATTTGTAACAAACCCAAATTGATAAATGGAGATCCATTCAACCATCCATCTCTTCCACTTATCTGGGGTCGGATCATGGAGGCAAAAGGTTAAACAGCTCATTTCAGACGTCTGTCTCCACTGCAATGCTTGCAATGTTGACCCCTCCAAAGTCAGGTGTCTAGGAGGCATCCTAATCCCATGGCTGAACCACCTCAACTGGTTCTTTTTTGTCGTGAAGGAGCAACGAACTTGCTCCCTCCAAATTCGCAAGCTTCTTACCGTCTCTACGTACTACTCTGATCCCTCTGCTTCAAACCACCCCAATGCACACTGAAGGTCATGGTCTGATGAAGCCAACAGAACCTTGTCAGCTACAAAAAGCCAGAGACTGAGCTTCCCAGGCCAGAAACCAAAGCTATTGTTACAAACAATCCAAACTATGCACTGTCAATGTGAGAGGTGTGTTCTTACTCTCAGCACAAATACTGCAAAAAATGGCATTAAAACTAAAACAGTAGGCAAAAAATGATGAATTGCTGCATATAGCTAAGTGGATATGCAGTTAGATGACTTGTCATTAAGGGTTCTTCATGACAAGTGTCACCTTCTTACACTGCACACTGTCATAGACCAGCTTTAAAAGGATTGTCCAAGTTAATGCAGTCTGAGTCATTTCATTGTTTTGGCCAATATTAGTCAAATTTAGTCATGAGGCTGAAATCTGAAAGAAAAAAAAAAGGTAGCAGCTGTGGCCAATGCTAATCAGATCATAAAGGTTTTAAACAGGCCCCCATGTTGGACAAATATACTTGGATGAGAAAATACAGACAAATTACTAACCAAACTGTCCACTGTAAACTCCCAGCACAGTTGACCAACCAGAATCCAGTTCAGGTTTAGCCTGTAGCAATGAATGCATTGCACAATTTTCCTACCAGTGAGTAAACATCATCAACGCTTCAGGTGCACGTATATTAAATCTTGGTGGTTATGATGCAAAACTGTCAGCTTGGTAACCATCTGTTCGTTGAACCTTCGGCTTTGATCAGATGAATGATAAATGGTAAGCACTTATTTGGCTCCTTTCAACCTTCGCTAGGTTCTGCAGAGCATTTTGCAATGTGTTTCTCATTCATCTACGTACTCAGAGCAGTGCTACCCAGCAAGGTGCCATCAGGAGCAACTTGTGGCTCAGCATCTCTCCCAAGAACACTTCTGCCTTGTACCTTACAATTAGTGGAAAACCCATTCTACCACCTGAGCAATGGCCATCCATCATCACCAACTTAGATAAGAGCTGCAAAAATTGAGATTGATGGTAGACTAAGCTAGAATTACTCTTAAACTAACAAAGAGAAAAGGGGAGTACACAACACAGTGTGTAGAAATTTAAAGGAATAGAGTCAGATAAGGAGACGTGCAGTCAAACAGACGACGCTTTCCCCCTCATTTGACCTTTCCAAGCGAATGGCAGCTGTTTTTCAATGAGCTCATAATGGTAGAAGCCCAGTATTTGTCATGTCTGCGTGTGTGTATGTGTGTGTGCGCGCAGACCTACCAGAGTGGATTTCTGGGCGGTGAGTCACAGAAAGTGGAGATTGCAGAGTCAGGCAGATACATATCCCAGTCTCCCAGAGCAGAAATACCCCCCTACCTATAAACACACATAAAGGCACAGGCCAAAAACCACCTCAGTAGCAGATGTCCCACATTAGGTGTGTATACCAGTGACTGTATCTGTCTGTATATTTGCCAACTTCCTTTGACAGTCAGAATGAGTCTCTCACTCACATCCTTTGGAAGGACCTACCTATTAGTACTACAGGTAGAGGAAATGTTCCTCTCATAATTCTGAAACACTTCTCAGCATGCAGAAATAAAACACTTTATGACCCAGTTCCATCACAAAAGCTCAGTTTTAACATTTTGAGAACTACTCGCATGTTCGCAATAACCAGAGATAAATGCCCTCAAAAGCATTTTCAAGCTGTAGCATGCTGAAACACAATCAAAGAAGAATGATGGGTGGATAGACAGATGATTGAGCCTTTGAACAGACATCCTGATAGATGAATCATCCTCATGCTTGGCAATTTAACTTTGACCAGACATCATGGTGAACCAAAGACATCCATCTACGTCAGGTTGATGAAGTGATTAAGCAGATAAAAGTGCATCTATTGCCAGTAAGCAGTTTGCGGAATATACGTATAAAATGAAAATCCCAAAGGCCCCGGCATGAGCAAGTTTTAGCATGTCTCAAAAGTAATTATGTAATTTTATTGCTATTAGTGATTGCAGATGGTGCTTTACAGTGGAGAGAAAGCTGGACAGACTGTCTGTGTGTTGTTTTTACAATACTATCCTCTGCCTAAACTGGGAAATGTCTGTCAGGAGCATCACAATCTTAGCCAAACAAGAAAAAACAGGATATGTGTGATTGTGTGTAGATTTTCCTGGTGTGTCAGCTTTTTGTCACCATGTGAATGATCTGGTCCAAATGCCTGACCAAAAGTGGAAAAAGAGGACATGCAAACGGATAAAATTACGTAGTATGTCTGATAAAAAATGAAGCAAAATTATCTTTAATTGATGTCAGGATTCTGTTTAAATTTTCTCCAGCAGCTAGTCACCAACATTTTTACAGGACATGGTCATTAAGTAATGAGAGTATAGCTCTATGCTGTCATTCCCAGGGCATCAAATGCTGGAATTCTGTCAAAAATCTCTGGTAACTCAGAAATATGCTAAAGGTTTTCTTTGGTGTCAGTGCCACTGTTGCCAATGCTTAATTTCTTAAGTTGTATTGGAATTTTTATAGTTTAAAAGAGCTTCTTAAAAAGTTCTCAGTTTTAGGGGTGGATTTGGCATGAGTCACAGGTTTTCTTATCCATAAGACTGATGATTGTGTCCTCCATCCATCCATCCATCCATCCATCCATCCATCCATCCATCCATCCATCCATCCATCCATCTATCCATCATTTTTTCTACTTTTCCAGAGCTGTGTTGTAGTTGCAACAGGCTGAGCGGGTCACTCCAGACATCCCACTCCCCAGCAACATTTTCCAGTTGCTCCTCAGGAATCTAAAGGTGCCCCCAGGCTAGAAAAGATCGCTAATCTCTCTAGTGAATTCTAGGTCTACCCCAGCTTCTCCTCCCAATTGTACATGTTGGAAAAACCTCCCAAGGAAGGCTCCCAGAAGGCATCTGAACCAGATGCCTGAACGATCTCAGCTAGCCCTTTTCAAGTGAAGGCTCATCGACTCTCTTACAAGCTTCCTGCAGATACCCAGCCTCCTTATCCAGTTTCTAAGGCTGAGCCCAGCCACCCTAATACAGACACTCATTTTGGCCACATGTATCCACAATCTCATTCTTTCGGTCACTACCCAGAGTGTTGCCCTCCAGCTCAAGTGTCTTCCCTGTTACAATCTGATCCAACACCTGCATTGCTCAAGATGCTCCACCAATCCATCTGTACATCTCACTTTTGTGTCCTGTGTTTGACCACTATTCTTTCACTTTCATTTTAGTTTTGTCTCTAAAGTGTCATTTTTATACTGTGTTTGATTAAGCACCAAAGCTAGATCATGGATTGGGTTAAAATACACCCTTTTACAACATCAACCATGCAAACTTAACCTGAAAAGATGCATCATTGATAATACCAGCAGATACCATTTGGCTACAGACTCATCACGTCACCCAGTTAGAATGTGACGCCAAGGGGCCCTGGCAAAGTGGGAGTATGTGATGAGTTGGACGTAAGACCAGGCTCTAAATTTCTGTGTGCTGACCTCTGTTGTCATCCAAAATCTTTGAAAAGGAATCAACAAGCCACAGGATAACATTATGAAGATGTTCATTTTGAATCTGTGCCCTGCCATTACTGACTAAAGCACTGGATGTCTATTACTGTAACCCACTACTGACAACTGGTTCAAAGAAATGCATGTTTCATTTCAGTTTAAGTTATATCTGCAAAACAGTTCCATGCATAGATACTTAAGGAAATTACAAAGCCTTTTAAAGAAAAGAAAACCACGTTACAACTGGAGTAAATCATTTTGCTCACCTTTAATACCAGTAGTTAATTTGCCTTGGCAGACAGCAGTGACAGAAATTGCAGGCTCAACCTGAATGCAGGACTTCATTGTAATTACAAAAAAATAGTTGGTTGGAAACTCAGCTAAAGAGACAGACATAGAATATGAAGTCACTGTTCTGGTTTGACCAATCCTGTGGTAGACAGAATCATGGAATCAGAATTACATTTGTATTAGTATTCCAGATCTGTTTCTGTAGAACCTCCTAGCGGTGGCACATGTATTCCCATGTGGCACACACACACTCATGTCTAGTGGTAATGTCTTAAACACTGGACTGGACTGACTATTTTAAGGTATGAACACCATATATTTAAGCTGCTACAGTGAGTATACCTGTATGTGTGCCCTTGTGTTTATGCTCCCTGCTAGTTTGACCTTGTATTTCATTATCTTTATAAACAGAAGAACTGCTCTTCTGTGTGCACCATCATTACATGACATCATTACACCTAAGATGTCTCTTATGGCAAAAAGAAGTTTGTCTCTTCTTCAATCAGCCTGGATGGGGTCTATACGCCATCAGCAACGTGCTCATGCAGCCTCTGATTCATGTCAGAGGAATGGTGACTGTGAGTGTCCTAGGGGGCTGTTTTGTGGTTTTGACTGCAGGTCAGGTAGTTTGGGGTAACAGCAGATGAGTGTTGACAGAAAACCCAGCCAGGTGATCTAAAGGGGGATGAATCACTGTCTGAGTTTGTCCCAGAAGATTAGAGAGATGGAGGGATGAAGATGGAAACACATTTGTTTAAAAGCTTCTTAGTCATATGTCTTTTTGTTTGTTTTTTTGCATCCTATTTCTCTAATAGTGTGTATTCCACACTCTAACAGGACTCCAGATAAAGGTGATTATACACGACTTGATCCTTGCCAAGCAGCTTCTCAGAATTGTGATTGGAGTAGCTGGAGATATCCAGAAATGAAAGAAACCATCCAGTTTGGGCCGATGCGCGCAGTAGTTTTCATACATACTGCTGTAACTAGTAAACCACAGTCATTTTTGTGATCTTTCCATAGCGACATTTAGTAACAGCCTTAGTGGAAGCAAGGGAAAAGATCTATGCACCGGAGGATGTCTTTGTCGACACAATAAAGACCGCTTTTGGCAGGTTGTGGCTGGGGAGGGCATGGCCTTGACAGCTGGGTGAGATCACTCAAACATCCAAAACCACATCAGTAAATGCTGTAACACACACACACACACTGTCCATACACTGCACATACACACAGTTGCAGCTGGATGCATCCCTTATGCCCATGTTAATGCTGATTAATGGTTCAAACAAGGACCTGCCCAGCTCATATGTGCTGTAGAAGACGTGTCAGCTTTGACACTAGAAAGCAGGCTTACTGCAACACAAGTTACCTAGCAGCAAAGCATCACTGCCAGACGGTCCTCCTGTCACCTGTTGTTGACCCTAAAACCAAAACAGTTATAGAAATAACAATTATAACCACAATACATAAGCATTTGGTCTTAAATCCATGGGACAACCTATTATCTTCTTTCATCGATATGAGGGAAATAAATCAGTATATTTTAAGAGCATCAGTCAACTTGTGTAATTACTGATCCACCACTGATGACCACAGACATGCTGTACACACCCTGCCCTGCCCAAAGGCTTGCTCAACCCATGTGTGATGTGTGTGTGTGTGTGTCTGTGTGTGTGCGTGCGCCTATGCGTTCGTTCTGCATTATTTTCTGCCTGAACTAAGACACAAAGAATGACAGTAAAATGGAGAACAGCATGCTTTCCATGACATCAGTGAAACACTTCATCCTTGTTTGTTAATGTGCATGAAACATTTCAATTTTTCAAATCCATTTACCTCCCAAAATTTATTTTAACGGCGTCTCTTAAATTGGTGAGTAATAGAGTGCTGTTACGATGTTTGCTGAATTGTTCCTATAAAGCTACAATGATCCACCATTCTAAAAACACTCAAAGCAGCTTAGAACCGAGACATTTTTACGGCGACTGCAAAAACATCGCTGCCTTTGTTTTATGATTTCTTTTGCCTCCTGGTAATACCATTAAAATAGCAGATTAGCATTAAAACTGAACCTGCTGTCTCTTAAAGCCAATATTAAAAATACAGCTGGTGGATTTGACTTGAAAGTAGCATAATAATGGTACTTTTCCTGAACAGACTCTTGATTTCTGACCTCCAGTCTGGAGTCATAGAGGTCAGCCCATCATGGCCTGGTTTATTTGTTCAGTTCTCTAAACATCCGTTACAAATTACTGACTGTGCTTGTGTGTGCATATATGTATGTGTGTGTTACTGTTTGTGTCCATGGGTGTAACACTGCTGTCAACACTGTCTTATCATAAATTACCCTCAGGGATAAACAATGGAAGCTTGAGAAGGGTTAAAATGGTACAAGTGCGAATGAACGTTGTCTGGTCCCACAAAAAGAGCAATGAACAAATTAAACCTGCAAAGTTCTATTACAGAGTTAAAGGTAATGCACTGAATTTAGCAATCATAAGGATCGTTTGATATGCTTTGATTTAAACCATTGACTGGCTGTGGCATCTTACTGATCTGTTTAGGAAAACATCTAATTGTACATCATTAGATGACAGTTATTCTCAAAATCATAGTCATAAACCATGCAATCTCTGGAGGAAACCAAAATGACACTGTATCATTCTTTCCATGTTCTCAGCCAAAACCTATTTAAGTTGAAAATTTACAACTTCTGTCCACACACACGCCACAACACACTCTGTCTTAGTTTAGTTCTTCATGCATTTGCTAATTAACACCAAACACAAAGTACGTCTGAAGCTAACGGGAATACATTCATTTGGCAAATATCCTTGCATGTAAAATTATGACCACGACCATCCTCCACAGAGATGGCTAAAATTTTGTTATACTCATGCATTTTGAGTTACCGTGGTGACACTTCGCGGCTCTGTCACTGAATTATGTGACTATAATTGTATCAGCAGTAAAACACTGGTCTTAAACTCTGTTGTGTATAAAGATCCTGTTTGATCAAACTTAAGAAGCATTAGAAGAAGAATAAACGGCAAGTTATTTTTGACCACGTTTTGTCTCCGCTAAGATATGTATAAATAAATATGGGATAATTACTCATTGTAAGGACCCCTGCACAGTTTAGTTTATGTTAATACAGTCAACGGATTCATGCTTGCGAGTCAGCTGTACTTCCTCCAAAGGTCATTGTCCAGACAGTTAGTCACCTCAGCCATGTGCTCTGTATCTTAAATGTCATTACCTTATGAGTCAAGGTTCTGCATTACACGTAAGCTTTTTGCAACGTACGATTCCAGTGAAGGACAGGGTATACTCAGGAACAGATCTGTGTTTATTAGTCTTCACAATAACAAAGGAGACACTGAGGAAGTACAGGGAAACAGGATTGCCTGAAGAAGGTAACCAAAGAGAAAAGAACACAAAGACACAACACATTTGATGATTACATCCATGCAGTAGTTTGGAAACATCTTCTGATGCACACGCTTGGACACAAAGTCGTTGTTTCCACGAGTCACTGGATGTTTTCAGGTTTGCTACAGACACAATCTTTCACGTGACCCCAGCTGTTGTCTAAGTTGTATTTTTGCTCACTTGGCTGTTACCCAGTCTTAGCCAGATCCATTTGTCGTTGCTAAAGGCTCCTCTCCTACCTGCTCCAGTTATGCCCAGTGTTGCATAGGCCTTACTTACAGAGTCAAACCCCCAGCTGCCCATTTCCACTTCCATTCGCCAAGTCCTTCAACTAATCCGCCAACAGATCTCTCCTAGCTCTTTCTGCCCTTTTACTGTCATGTGTCTCCTCCACCAAGGCACAGTAAGCCCCAACAAGATGTTTTCTGGTTGCCTCTGAGACCAAGATGATGTCTTGTCTCAATGAGGACTAGATGATGTGTGATGGAATGTTCAGCTGTTCTCTACAGGTCAACTGTCATCACCCAGTCTCAGGCCATAGTGAGCAAATCAGCACAGCAGTTTCTTGGTCTTTTCTTTGGCTTCATGACAAATCTGATGGTCTTGGCTCTAGCATGTGTGTAGCTGCTGTCCCTGATGCCTTTACTGATTGCCTCAGCGATGTACTGGAGGACCTGGTCATGTCTCCAGCTCCATATATGTGTACATTTATATCCATGCATTTAATAGCTTGTATCTGGAATAACTCCCTGTATATAGGGTTGACACAGTCCCACTTTACTTGACTACAGTTAGTTTAGCTGCCAGAGTCTTAAGTGGTTTGAAGAATCAGTACGTCACTTCAGTTCTGGTTCATTGCCATTGACTTCTAGCTTGGCTTCATTTCTGAAATACAGAAATCACTTTAAACTGTTATTACAGAAATTCGTTTAAAATGTGACTGTTTTTTTTTAAAAACCCCTTAATGGTTTAGTACCACAGTAAGTGACCAAAATGTTAACTCAGTTTCTGTCCCAGAGCCAGTTAAGTCATCCTCACAGGTACTCCTCTTATTCCTTCATTCACACCTCAAAGCCAAAGGCAGCAAGATACATGTTTTTGGTTTTCAACACTCAGACTCTGGAAAACATGAAATTCTGTCCCACTATTGGCAATTTCCAGTCAAATATTCAAGCTAAATTTGTAAAGTCAGTCTTATTTTTTTTATTGAAAAGCACTCTGGCTAAACAGCCGTTGTTCTAAATGTGCTGTATAGCTAGTGGTGACTTTATGTGACTTGATATATATTCAGGTCAAGATATTCCAGTCATCTTGTCACACCTCACAAAAAATGATTGTCATTTCTAGACCAGTTTTTGCAGGAAAAAAACAGATATGTCATGGTAATTAGCTTCATATTTTAACAGGCACAAAAGGGCTTGTCATCAAACTGTTGACACAATAAGCTCAGTAGATGTTATATATTTTAAAAGTAATGGCAGAAAGAGGGAGACATGATAGACTGACAGTTTATTCAGACATAACTTCACCATGAACGCCCAAGCTGATAAAACCATTTCTTACCACCCATACCGCATCTTTCTTTGTGTCTGTGGACAACACCCCACTGGAGCCTCTCATAAAACATTTGACCATCAACAGGAGTCACAGTCTGAGGTCTCCTTGAGTGTGTAGGACTGTAAAGTCCTGTCCCCCTTGACCACTGACTGGTCTTTAGCAGATGTTGTCTCACACATAAACCAGCACACAGCAAGCACTCACAATGGCAGATGAGCAGTGTTTCGTAAGACATGCACAATATGGTAAACTTTTGACCCTTTAAGTGGATGGATACAGCAAACAGAATGCAACAGTCTCTTCTTTGCTTCTCTAAATATTGCATTCCGACATCATACACAATCACCCTCTAAATCATTTGTCATATTTCAGTCCAATAAATACTCATTGATCCCTTTCTCTCTGTGGGGAGGATCTGTGTGTCAGTGTGAGTGTATGAAGAGGAATATTTTAGTGAAACTCTGAAGAATGATGTAAGCTCGACTTGATGTGGAATACACACACACACACACACACACACACACACACACACACACACACACACACACACACACACAGTAGTATAATGAGAAAAAGGTGCAAGCAGCACAATGCCTTGCAACGCTGCCAGACCCCTGGTCCGCATCTCATACGGCTCCCCTCCCCCAGTGTTCCCCCTCTTTTATTTCCACATCTGTTTCCCAAACTTTGGAAGGGGCCTTGGAGAGAGCGATATCTGGGTCAGAGTAAACTCTCTCTTTCTGGGTACATGTGTGTGAGCAAGCATGAATGTGTGCACAACACACTGCAATCATGGACTGCATGAAAGCTGTCCTACAGCCTTTGAAGCTGAGGATGAGCAGTGTGTGTGTGTTTGAAAGTGTGTAGTTTAGTGCAATTTAAAACTTCATTGCTAACCACTATCAGAAAAAGTTTAGACAAAAAGCAACGACGAGACCATATTATCTGCATGCTGCACAAATCCTCCTCCATTTGTCTTTTTTTATTCTTTTGGGAAACAAATGTTTCAATCATGGCTACTTTAAAACTAAAACATGTGATTTCATGCTGAACGGTTTAATTTTTTAATATTCCACATTATTGTTTGAAAAAACCTGCTTTCTTTCTTACTTTCTTTGAACTTTTAGATTTAAAAGTTTCACTCTGTTAAACTTGAGTTGAATGGATTGAAAGAGTTTCATCCATCCGTAAAACAGCAGTTTAAATGCATTGTTTCTTCTTCTGACTGAACCCACTGAAATGTTACTATGTGCTGCCACCTTTTGGACCAAAGTGGTATTACACTGACAAATGGCGCAAAACACACAATGAGTAAATATATTTTAATAGTCACAATATGAGCAGGAAACAACCCAATATCACAGAGGACACTGATCAATATCAACAACAAAAAACAGTGTTAAAGATTTTTGTAGGGAGAAAAGTAAAGAAATGTATCTTTTGTGCAATATTTAATATGCATGCCATGCAGGTGGCTCCTTAGATTAAACTGATATATCTGCACATGTATGGTCTCCTGCTGTATGGTTTAGCAGTCTAACCGGAAGGCTTGAATGATAATAAATTAAAAACATTTCATATAAATGTATACAGTATTATAAAGATGATGGAGATTCAGGCAAAAGTACTAACATTAATTGGCTGTTGCTTCTACAGTTATATGAATGCTGGAATGTGGTAAAAACGACTGTACAGTTGTGGTCAAAAGTTTACATACACTTGTAAAGCACACAATGTCATGGCTCTCTTGAGTTTCCAGTTATTTCTACTACTCTGATTTTTCTCTAATGGAGTGATTGGAACACATACTTCTTTGTCACAAAAAACAAGTCCATGTCAGAAAGCCTGCAAATTTAACTGAACTGCACCTATTCTGTCAAGTGGAGCGGTCAAAGATTCAACCAGAAGCTGCCAGAAGCTTGTGGATGGCTACCAAAAGTGCCTAATTGAAGTGAAAATGGCCAAGGGACATGTAACCAAATATTAGCATTGCTGTATGTATAGTTTTGACCCAGCAGATTTGGTCACTTTTTCTGTTAACCCATAATAAAGTCATAAAAGAACCCAGCTTCATGAATGTTTTTTTGTGACAAAGAAGTATCTGTTCCAGTCATTCTATCAGAGAAAAAAAATCAGAGTTGTAGAAATAACTGGAAACTCAAGAGAGCCATGACATTATGCTCTTTACAAGTGCATGTAAACTTTTGACCACAACTGTATGCAAATGGTGACAACTTTATTTGTACAAAATTGGTCAACATTTTCAACACATCCTTTACCCCCCCCTTTCAGCCTTTGAGTCCTTTTCTCTCCAATACTGTCTCTCAGCCATCTTTCTTGGGATATTTTTCTTTGGCCAATCTGACAAAGTCCTCAGCGCTGTCCAGTAACACCAGCCGGTCCTGAGAAATACATGGAGGAAGATGATGAGGAGCATTAATGGGACGAAACAGGTGAGATCGATCAGATGGCAGGGGAATAGAGGAGGAAATGGATGGAAATCTAACTTTGCAAGACCCACTGTGCATAACAGCACTAATGGAGCCTCATGACCATTATTGAGAGAACATTCTGGGAAACTGCCACTGAACTGTATATTGGTATAATGAGAGATACGTGTGTGTGTGTGTGTGTGTGTGTGTGTGTGTGTGTGTGTGTGTGTGTGTGTGTGTGTGTGTGTGTGTGTGTGTGTGTGTGTGTGTGTGTGTGTGTGTGTGTGTGTGTGTGTGTGTGTGTGCGTGCGTGCGTGCGTACCATTACAAAGAGGTATCTGTTCTGAAATCCTGTTCCAGGAGGGAACAGAGAGGTGCAGTCAAGCAGCTGTTTCAACAGTTCAGTCGCTTTATTGATATGTTCTTGATCTCGACTGAACAGACTCTGACAGTTCACAGACAGCAAGGCATCCACCTCACACTGATACCCTGCAGGAGACACAAAGATGCGCAGCGGAGAGGACAGGGAGGTTAGATTTGAGAAGAGTGCATTGAAGACGAGATAACTGAAGACATTTTGACACGTGACAGCAGTAAAATTGCATGTGTAAATAATAAAATGAGTGCTTTTAAAGCTTCCTAATGACAAGTAATAGACTGAATGGAACAGAAATGGAGTGAAAGTCACAGAATTGAAAGAGCATCACCTAACTGCAGCAGGATTTTCTTCCATCGAGATCTGACTTCTCGCCTGGTGTAGCGCAGGGTGTGTATGTCATAATTCAGCTTCTCCCATTCCTGTAGGCAAACAAACATGTGGATATGTGCATATCTCATACAATAGGACCTTTGAACTGATGGTTGTGAATCTTCAGTAACAATATTTCACCAAGGTTAGCAGCTTTCTGAGGCTGGACTCACACAGTCAGCAAAATTCGTGCCAGCATAACGTAAAGCAGGTTTTCACTGCATTCATAATGCTAATCTGAAAGGATGTATTACATTGCAGGAATTTTCCTATCAGTTTTGCAGGTATTCTGTCAGTACAGTAGGGCTGAACAATATGGGGAAATATCTCATTGCAGTTTTGTGACAGATATTGTGATCAGATTTGTGATATTCATTATTAACTTTGCAAGAAATTTTCCAAATGCTATGGAGATATGCCACACTAGAAGCAATCAAAAGACTGGCACACAAAGAGGACCACATAAATTTGTAAAACCATTGACTTTACAGTTGAACCCCCCCTCGGTCAGACATCTGGCTAAATATACAAGATGTGGCTATTAAACAATTAACGTGGGCTTTTGACAGTGGAACCTCAACATGCATACCTCAATCATTCAATTCAGTTTTATATGGCGCAGATTCATAACAGATTTCGTCTTGTAAGGTGCTTAGCAAATTACAAACAGAGAACAGAACATCCAACAATCCACAGTTGCCTTTGGATTCCCTATGAGCAAAGGTGGGAAGGAATGAAAAAAAGAGGATGGGAAAAAAAACCTTCAACAGAACCAGGCTCAGGGAAGGCAGCCATTTGCTTCAACCGGTTGGGTGAGAGTTGGGATAAGGGGGGTGAGGATAGCTGGAGGTGTTGGGGTGGACATGGCAGGATAGCGACATGTAGCTCCAGATCCAGAGGCATCCACCGATCTTATATTTAAATCATGGTTTGTACACTGATTAATTGTCAGCATAAATGGAAACTGAAGGTTTGAATTTGTTCAAATTAAATAAAATTGAATTACATTTGTCTTATCATTCAATAGCAACAATGTTAGATACACAAATTGTGGCTATTAAATAACAAGGCTTGTGAGTTGCAGATTACGTGTTCAGTGCTATGTAAGTACAAATGAATATGTTAAGCAGAAGGTACCACTAGATAAAAAGTGATTCCTTTTCCGGTATGACCACAGTTCATCCTTAGGAGGACATGAACATGTGACCTGACATGTCTGTTTGAAATTTATGTAAGGGCTGTTGAGATATTTTACTTAACCAGTGCCCCTTAGTTTTACCAAACAAATGTCAGGGTGTGGTCAAAGTCATCAGGATTCATCGTCAACAGGCTATAAATGGCTTGAGAAATGTCAGAGCAGTTCATTCAAATGCACGGTTAGTCTGGAATCAAGGTAGCCCAGTCAGTGGACATTGTCATTTGTATCACTAAAAGGCTTACACAGAGTAAATATTAAATATATGAGGTTGCAGAGAGTCACTGTATGGAATTAGCAACTTCTCCATATGATTTTCTGCTGCTATTGCACACACGTCTACTTAGATCTCACCAGTATGATCATCACAGGGTTAGTTTTACTCAGTTTTTCCCATGTCCTCTTTGTTTTGTTTTACCTGTGTGTAAAGACGTGGCCCTTTCACTGAAGACATTTTTGTCACGGTAGGATATATACCGACATTAATGATGACTGGATTCCATTCAACTGTTTCAGTTTCAGAGTTGTGTGTGCTTTAGTTCACGCTGACTCACAGTCACCGTATCATGGTTCACTGTGATGCTTGAATAGAACAGATTCATTGTAATTGTTATTAGAAACAGCTTTTCCTGCAATGCCAACAATAAATGCAGTTCAAATGCCACATATAATGTCTGAAACGGATTTCTTTGTAGACGAGATAAATCATTTTCACTGTAGCTGTAAATTATATGTATGTCCTACTTTATTTACAGGACAAGTTTTTTTTTTCCCACCAGTGCTTAATTGATTTTTAATTGTCAGTTTGTTTGACCTGATATTAAACACAACACGCTGCAGTGGTTCAGTGAATGTTCTCTTTGACTCAGCAGCCAGGCTGTTGGCCTACATCTCCATTAAGGAATTCACTGATTAACACAATGTGCCTGCTGTGTCCTGCAGCCTGCTATTCTCAATGTGAAGACTGTCACATGTTCGCCAGGCTGGAACTCTCACTCAGAGACTGAAATCACAGGCCTTCTGAGTTTTACTCAGCTTCAGGCCAAACATTTTGAGGAAACAGACTCTGAGTGATGGTTCCAGTGTGTTCACTCTGCAGAGAAATGGAGCAAGACTCTAAAATAGTCGCAAAATGAAATGTTTGCTGGTGAAAAGAAAGCAAACACTGGGTGGCTTTCCCATACCCAAGCAAATACTTGGATATTTTCCCACAGGATCCTGTACATACACACAGTAATGGGTTCTAACTAACGGATAAACAGCTGTGTGTGAGAAGCATTTGGCCACTGATTGGGTTAAGTGAATAAAGGAGCACGTCTCCTATGTGTGTGTGTGTTGAGTGTCTAGGTGTGTGTTTGTGTTTGAACGTGTGTGTTCAGTCTCTTATGTCTGATGAGTAGCTTTTTATAGACAGCTGCATTCTTTTTTTCATTTTCTAACTGGTTGTAAAAACTCGCTTTGTTCCGTTATACCTGCTGAGAAAGTCTTCAGAATTTGGACTTTTTTTTTGAATGATGTGCTACTAAACAACATGCTGTATCTGTGGAACTTTTTAAATATGGCTTTGGAGTAAATGCTTAAGCAGAGGAACAAACATTTGGCTCACTTTCACCTATAGGTCAAGTTCAGTTACTGACATGAATCAACATGAATCAAAGGCTTCTTTGAGGGTCACCTGTGTATGTTCCCAGTGCTTATTAGATGATTGCATTAGAGACCTCCAGAGGAACAGATAAGGAAAAGAGACTGAATTACTGAAGCACAGTGTAGTATCAGTGTGGACTTTCATAAAACACATAGCTATGAAGAGATACTGTTCTTTTTTTGTTTAGATGTAAATATTTCTGCTTGGATAATTTGCCAGATTCATGACAACTAATTGAATAGAGCTGTATCTATTCACTGTAACTAAGTCAACACATTGCAAAATGATGACAGCGAAAATACTTTTTGTATAGTTTTCCCCCCTAATCAACAAAGGAAATTTTAAATACATCTACTGTTTTGCCAAGATTTATCTGTATTCATGATATGTGTTGAACACTACGCTGTTCTATTTTTGGGGGATTTTTCAGTGTCAAAACAACAATAAATATCAGATTTGTACAATTATCCTTATAGAGTGAAAGTACAAGAGCAGAATTGTTGCTTTTTCCTATGTGTATATGCAGATTTCTTTACGCTTTTGTTGTCATCTGTGTTCAACAAGGTGTTTTCTACCTCTGTAGCTTTGTCAGCCTGGTCTCTCATGTTGATAAAAGCTTCTAACTCTCTGTCCGATCCTCGCCGGATGACAGAGCCATCGAGCCTGTTTGAGGTGGCCGACTGATCTGTGTTGCTCCTCTGGCTTTCCTGATTCTCCCACGGGCTTCTTCTTGAAGGTGGAGGTCCAAAAAGACTCTCCTCTTCTGTGTCACTGTTGCTGGAGCTACTGGACAGCTGTTCAGGTGGTCTGGAAGTTGCGGTGGTGCGCATGCTAGAGAGAAATACAGACGACATGAATGGAGTTGAGTTTGATTTTAGTATACTAGGAATAAATTAAGTTTTATAGGCAGAATTGTTGGGAGTCTCACCGCAAAATAGCATTCTTCTCTTCTCTGTTGTGTTTCCGATAGTAGCGACGGCAGCAGATGGTAAATGAAGCACCCATTGGCCTTTTCCAAATGTTTTCAACAATGGATATCTATCCTTCCAGTCAAATCCCAAATTAGCACACCTCCTGCCAAGGATCTTTTAAAGAATCTGTACCAAAACTAAATATATCCAAGCTGAGAAGTGCTCATTTGCAAATGTCCAAATCCAGCCAACATCCAAACTTGTTGTGCTCTTCCCACTACCCCTGGCCTGGATGAGAGCTGTCTGGCAATTACATTATTCACGTGAAAAGAAACAGGAGACAACAACAACGCACACACACACACACACACACACACACACACACACACACACACACACACTCACACACTGGACAGTTCAGGGATGAATGGCACATCTATTCAGCAACTCCTGATGGTGCAGAATGCAGGGGCAGAGACATAACTTTCTAGCTACATCGCTGCAAAGCTTGCTGCCTGTAGCTTAGATCTGGATTTTTTCTCTCTTGTACTGTCTGCTTTAAAATGAGAAGTGTAACTGTGATTAAGGTAAACATACACTACCTGTCAAAAGTTTGGACACATCTTCTCATTTGGTGGTTTTTATTTAATTATTTTCTACATTGTAGGTTAATACTGAAGACATCAAAACGATAAAAGAACACACTTGCAATTATGTGGTAAACAAGAAAGTGTTAATCTTCAGTATAATTCTACAGTGTAGAAAATAATACAAATAAATAATAAGCATTGAATCAGAAGATGTGTCCAAACTTTTGACTCACATGTTCTCATGCTTGCAGGAGGAGAAGTGGAAAGACTGTTTACAAAAAGTGTTATGTAACTTTACTGTCACCTCATAAAGGTTAATATATAACTAATTTATACATTTCTTTTTTATATTGCTGAACAGATGGCATGTTTTGACAACTGTGCTAGCTTGTAAAGCAGACAGAAATTATCTTTTGTCAACATCTTGACATGTTGGTGTGAAATCCAAGGTCTCCAGGCTGAACAAAAGTTGCTGGAAGTGACTGGCTGCAGTGTTAGTGCTGCAGGAGCTGGAACAGGGTGAAGAGCAGTAGCATCACTGATCTAACTGATAGGAAACATTAAAGTGAGAGTGAACAAGCAGAGAAAATGAAATCTTGGATACTAGGGTTGTTCCTGCTGATTGGCTGAGACACTACTCACAGGTGAGTTGTGTTTAGTTTTCTATTAGTATTTTGTCACAATCTGTTGGTAATGTTTAGCAACTCACATTATTTATCATGTAGCATTAGTTTTTTTATCCATAGACTGAAGTTACAACAACCTGATCGTCTGTCTGTCTTCACACCAACGCTGTTTGAATTTTTTCTCCTCTTTGGACATGCCAGCAGCAAATTGCATATTAAGCTTGTAGGAAATATTTTGACATCTCTTAGATTGATTGTGATGACATTTTGTGCAGAAATTCATGTTGTCTTTACAATATATCCTAATGAATTTGCTGGGTACCTAAACCTTTCCTCTGCCACCAACATCACATCACTATGCTTTTTTTTTTTTTTAAATACTTTTGATCCCCCGGCTCATCTTTTAGGCTTCAGTTTGTGCCATGGACTATATGTATACATGTACACTACCGTCGAAAGTTTGGGGTCACCCAGGCAATTTCATGCTTTCCATGAAAACTCACACTTTTATTCATGTGCTGACATAATTACACAAGGGTTTTCTAGTCATCAGTTAGCCTTTCAACACCATTAGCTAACACAATGTAGCATTAGAACACAGGAGTGACGGTTGCTGGAAATGTTCCTCTGTACCCCTATGGAGATATTCCATTAAAAATCATCCGTTTCCAGCTAGAATAGTCATTTACCATATTAATAATGTCTAGACTGTATTTCTGATTAATTAATTGTTATATTTATTGGGGAAAAAAATTAAAAATGAGGATATTTCTAAGTGACCCCAAACTTTTGACTGGTAGTGTATATGCGTATATAGATACATGATTTGCACACTCTTGGTTTGGAACAAAATATCTGCAAAGCTACCAACAGCTTCATCAAAATAAAAATTTGGTGTTGAGCATGATGAACAAATAAAGACTTGAGAATGAAATATTGGCATCGGCTCAAAATGAACACTTTCAGTCTTGAGGTTTCGAGTTTTGTTTGGCCGTGTCATATAAAAACATGATAAGCTGAGACAGTTTTCTCATTTTGCTTTTGAGATGTAAATGATATTTTAGGTCTCCACCTGTGAGACAGCCACCAAGGTAAGAGTAGGCATAATAATATGGTTCTGGTTCTCCAGGACAAACCTGATGTTCTCTTTGACTAGATGGACAAAATATATCGGTATCAGCATTCCTCATCTGCCAGAAAGAGTTGAAAAATATTGGGAGATATTATGTGCTGAATAAATATTATCCAGCATGTTTTAATGTTAATACACTTGCATTGCAGTTCACTGGTTTACAGATCGGCCAATGTTGTCAAAGTGAAGAAATTTATAAAATATTGAAAATATTTTTTTAAATTAATTACATTCTTTTTGCTGTCACAGTTCAGTCGAGGGGTTGGAATCAATGGAGAATTACAACTACACCAAATATCACCCCATGGATGAGGTATGAGTCTTCAAATTGAACTTTCTCTGTTTTCCTAATGAAATATAAACGTAATTCATGCTGTCTGTACTGCAACGTGTTGCAGATATTATACAACCTCACCAACAAATGCACCTGCCACTGCTACCAGACCGAATGTTTTATTATGACCAAATATTTTCTTCTGTCTCTTATTAAGCATCTTTATGGATTATAAATGGACCTTGACCAAAGGGAATTATTATCACTATCAAAACTAATGCTAAGTAAACTGGATTACAGATATACAGGTGGATGGAAGATGTAGAGAGAGCGAACCCAGAGCTGGTCTCCTCCACTATTTATGGATACACCTATGAAAGAAGAAATATCACACTGCTGAAGGTACACACTTGTATATCTAAATAAGATAAGGGCATTTGTTCACAACAGTGACATCTAGTGGTCTATCCCTCTAAGTATGACACAAGGAGTCAAACGTTTATGGTAATCGAACTGTTGTCAAAGGCACACAGAATCTCTACTAGATCTCTCAAAATCTATGACTGAGCTATCTATACATGTAGTCTGGCAATAAAAAAAAGTGACTGCTTAACTTGGGCACTATGCTTTTGGCATTTGGTCAACAGAAAAGTTTTTTTTTTCTATTTTCAAGAGTCTCAAGCTATGTGTGAGAAAGTTTGCAGCAAAAGAGCAGTTTTTGTTTATAGGCTCATTATTCCCCCCTCAAATATCTGCTGCTTTTGCACAATCAATGACATTAGGTTTTGGTGATTCGTACACTAAATTTCCCACTGATGGAAATGCCAGAGTGATGTAGGGTGGCTGTGCCTGCCATTTGGAAGAGCTGTATCTTTGACAATATCTACAACTCAGCTTGACTGTGTGTAATTCTTTATGGTAATTAAACTAAGATTTACCACTTCTATTGGCAGTTCCGCATATAGCACCTTTAAATCCTTTTTTCGCCCAACTTCTGATGTGTTCTCCACAGTTGGGACAAAATAACACTGCAGGCAGGGAGAAGAAGGTTATATGGATGGACTGTGGTATCCATGCACGAGAGTGGATCGCTCCTGCGTTCTGTCAGTGGTTTGTCAAAGAGGTCTGTACACTCAGGACTTATTTTAATTAGATATTCACACCACCAAAATACTAAACAAGTGTTTGAAATCCCTCATTTTGGTTAGATTGTGAACTCATATAAAACCAATGAGAAGCTGGAGCAGATGCTGCAGAACCTCGACATCTATGTTACGCCTGTGATCAATGTGGATGGATATATCTTCACGTGGACCAACAACAGCGTGAGTCCTTCCCTAGATTTACGGGTGTTAATTCAACAAGCACCACCATGAACACACTGACATGCCGGGTGTAAATGTAAATGTCAAAGATAGGACTAAGTGACTTCACAGTTTATTATTCGTACACAAACTGACACTGACCTCTGTGTGTGTATGTGCATGCATGTGTGTGTCTGTGTGTGTGTGTTTTTCCCACGTAGAATCGTCTGTGGAGAAAGTCCCGTTCCCAGTCTCTTCCAAACAGTACCTGCTATGGTGTTGACCTCAACAGAAATTTTAAGGCCAACTGGGGCAGTGAGTTGCACACTAGCTCTAATATGAAACTATGATTAATTAGCTTTCATGTGTCTCAAAGCAATAAGTAATTATAGACCTATGCTCATTATCTGTCAGTTAAATCACAGAAGCCATGTGTAATGCAATATCCTATTCAATAGCCAAAGTAAAACAGGGCTTGAAGAGTTTTAAACTCTTCTGACTTTGACAGCTAAATATGCAGCTAAATTCACTAGTGTCAGTTTATATTATGCCTCTCAGGCAGTTTGACTCCTGCAGAGTTGGTTTTTACAAGCTTCATAAAAACAGCCATAGTCTATTACTGAACTACATTTAGTGTGTCGATTAACTTTGTTGTTTCTTCCGACAGCGATTGGTGTGTCATTTGACAGTTGTGAAAACACCTACTGTGGGGAGTCGGCAGGATCAGAGCCAGAGGCCCAAGCAGTGATGGACTTTGTTGGTAACTATCTTTCTATGAAATCACATTAATACAACATATTGCTAAAATTCTTTATGATGCATGCTGAGTATAAACTGTCATGAGAACATTAACTGAAAAAATATGAAATATAAAGGCTAATGTTTTAAAATATTAGCTGATGTGGTTATTGATTGGTGCAGCTATGAAAATTTAAATCAAGTCCATACCAAAATTTCTTGTTGGACTAATAGTTAGAAGAGAGGGAGATTCAACATCAGACTCTCTGTCTGTTTTTCTTTGGGCCAAAGAAAGTTATGTCAATTTTGTCTCTATTCACCTGAGGAAAGTTTTCTGCACCCAAATCACTGATTTGCTCAATACAGTGACAGAGACTTAACAAGTCTATAATCACCTGCTGAAAGAGATATGTATATTTGTGTGTCATCTGCCATTATGTTTGTGTAACATAAGAATGTACAGATTGAACAGTAGAGGTCCCAGAATGGACCCCTGTGGAGCCCCACATGTCACAGCTATTTGCTCAAGTTACCAACTGAAACAAAGTACTTCTTTTTATGTTTTGGTATTCTATTTAATAGATTGATCTTTAATAACTGCAGATCCAGTGGCAATTTTTGAAGTTAAAAACAGATCACAAAATACACGAAAATGATTTAATACAACATCATCAAGCACAGTGACAGTACAATTCATAAAACTCTTAGTAATTGAAACCAGACTGTGTCCTCTGTTATGTTTTGTCTCACTCACAAAGATCAAATGTGTCAAATATGGCACAAGGTTCAATGGTATTTTTGCCACAGACATTATTTATGTACACATTAAAATAGCCCATAATGACTACAAGGTCATATTCACTGCAAATAACAAAAAGCATCTCTGTAAAACCATCAATAAAATTTGCAGAACATTAACATGGCCTGTATATATCTACATATTAAATAACATGATGGAATTTTCATTGTACATGTATTCAAAAGATAAAAAATCTCAAAATGACATAAAATCATTGATTAAAAGTGATGTTTTTTTTGTTGTTTTTTTTACAAAGGCACCTGAAAATAAAATCACCTCTGCCTTCACCTCTGCCACAGATCATTGTGAAAGAATCCCCTTTGCTACGCTTACACATTTACACATATTTTCAGTTCACGATTTCTTATTTATTACGAGCATTTTCCGACTTGGTCACAGTTAGATTAGAAAGTGGTTGATATTTATATGGAAAAGTTCAAATCCATCATAGCAATAGAGAGTAGTAAAATTATTGGACAAAAGGAAAAATCAGTAAAGGAAAGTTAGCAGAAAAGCTTCTACACACAGCAAGTCACTAATTTGTTCTGTCTGCATCTATAGGTGCGATGGTTAATCAGACCCTTTGTTTCCTCACCATCCACTCTGCTGGGCAACTTATCCTGCTGCCATATGGCCACCCTGAGATTTCAGCACCCAACTACAATGAACTGGTGTGTGTGTGTCTTTCTCTAAATTTCTGCCTGTATTAAAATCAACTGCCTTATATTGTTTAGATCCAGTTGTGCTGCTTATATAGCTCTGTCATGGACACAGGACTTCTGGGTGTGTCTTGTCATGTCTGACACATTGACAGAAACCTCTGGGTCGGGCTTGTTTCACATGTTTGATCAGACTGGCATGAGTTTGGAAACTCCGTGGGTTCATTGTTGTGTTCCTTGAATGTGAATGGCACATGCCAAAGAAACATCTACATGAGTGCCAGCATGCAATGCTTCCAAGCAAAACATTGTATTGTAACAAGATGATTATTGGTATTCACTTCACCTGTCAGTGGTTGTAATGCTGTGGCTGATTTCTGTATATTGTGTTAAGGTAGGCAGTTAGGGGACACATGAGCTGATAGAGATTTCCCTGATGGCATTATAGCAAGTGTTTATCTGTTTAACAAGAAATAATAGATACTGTTATAAAGATGTCAACTTCATCAGAAAGCTTCCAGGTAAGTAATGTTGTTTACCTTATTTGAACTTCAACAAACATTTTTGCTGTTTTCTTCCTTTTTTTTCTTTACCTTTGCACAATTTGCAAGATTTTTGTATATTAACCAAACTGTCTCAGAAGGAAGACAATGGTGTTTTAGTTTACAAAACCAGTGTATTATTAAGGATTTTAAAACAAAGTCTTTGTGAACTGTGCAGGTTTCAGTGGGCCAGGCAGCAGCAGTAGAAATGAAGAAGGTTCATGGAATGAACTACACTGTAGGAACATCCACATAAATTCTCTGTAAGACTTCCATCCACAGCCTTAAGCTGAAGTTTAATTTCCTTTAATTTCCTACCCTAATGAGCTATTATCATCTTCTTCATCTTCATCTTTCACCCTCAGATCCAAACTCAGGTTCAAGTCGTGACTGGGCTCGTCTCATTGGCATCCCATTCTCCTACACCTTTGAGCTGAGAGACAAAGGCAAGTCTAGCCCGGTTTCACATCAAAAATATGTATTAGCTGCATTAGTGTACAGCTCCAAGTGTACCATTTTCACACAAATAAAGCGCTATAATTTTGTGAGTTACTTTCACGTTTTCTGGGGCTATTGTTGGGGCAGGACTCATCACCTTAGCAACCTACAAAACAAGCTTTATAGTTTTTTTTTTTTGTTTTTTTTTTTACGAAACTATGATCTTTTCCTAAACTCAACCAAGTAGTTCTGAACTTCACCAAGTATTTTTGTCATGTAAACCACAGCAAAAAACTATTTAAAATAACAGAAAAGTACAAAATGAAAGAAACTTGTGAGTCGCCTAGATGAAAGACAATAGAAAAAAGAATAATGTTTAAAAATTGGCTGGCATGTTGCAGTTTTACAGCCTTTAATGTGAAATTAATACATTTTGCACTGTGGACCAGCATAGCTATGCATTTTTTGTGTGAGACTATATTGGTGAGTTAGATGTCAGTAGAGGTTCTCTATATAACATCAGCCAAACATGACATTTTGGCTTTTACTTGACTTTTTTTTTATGACCCTCTAGGTAAATTTGGTCACTTGCTACCAGAGAATCAGATCCAGTTAGCCTGTGAGGAGGCCTACGTAGGAGCTCTGTCTATCATCACATATGTTCACGAAAAGGCTTTCAACAACAGTATCGTCTCGAACAGCGCTGCCACCACAGTGAAGCACTTCACCTTGGCTTCTGGGATTGCTATGATGATTTGGAGCACTATCATGGCAGTGTTTGTGGCTACAGGATTCATATAATAAAACGGTGAAAAGGTCAGATGAGCAGTTTGTGGGTAAAGTGAAATAATGTAAGTTCTGGTGACAGCAAACCTCTCCCAGAAAAACCAAAATGCTTGTCTTTTTTTAGTGGGTTTGAATTTGAGAAGACTGAATACCTGACTTTAAAAAAGATGAGTAGTCAAGAAGCAAGATACCGTCGCTTAGGAGGGAAACATTAAATTCATCAAATACACAGTCTGTAATGTATTTTATATTCCTGTTGGGTTCATTAATGACATATGCAACAAATAATGTTTTCTTAAATGCTGAAGCTGCTTCATTATTATATTACTCATGAAGCATTTGATTTTATGAAAACGATACAAGATGCAAATAAACTGTCATTTTCAGACACATGATGGTAATAACATTGTTCATGCTTTCCACAGGAGGTGGCAGTATCGCCTCATATTACACACCACACTCTTCCTCATCCATGTGTGCTCCCCTCCTCCACACACATTTTATGTATTTCTTGAGCTGTGTCATAAGGCTGAAAGATTTTTACATACAGTCTGGATACCTCCTCAACCATGAGCATCTCCTTGTTTTGTCATCATCAGCATCTGTTTCTCTTGAGTTCCAACAGCAGGTTGGATCACTCAAGAGGAAGACGGAGAAATACATTTTGTTTGACTGTTTGACCCCCCCAGAGTTACTGTCAACTTGCCACAGAGAGTACACTTTTCTTTCTTTGAGATTTTCTTATTAGTTTCAGACAGATTTCGATGAAAGTTGACAATTCAATCATCAAACAGACTCCTCTCTCTCTCTTTGTCTTGGGCACAGTGGAGTATTTAATTATAAATGTCTTTGTTTCTGCAGATTTGGAGGACTTAAATGCTTCTTTGCACTGCAGAGACTTATAGATTCCACAGTCTGTCAATATCTGTACATCCGAGTTGCTAAACACAAAAGGAACTTATGCCTTTTCACTTGCTCTTATCTATTAATACACCCAGTCCAACTAGAATGACAAGATTTTGGAGGCATTTTCATTTCTTAAGGATTGGTAAATTGGTAATTGGTAATTCAGTTTCAGGTGGCATTGGAAGTGCATTTCTAAATCAGATCTGAGGCCTTCCTTAACCTTTCTGACATACTGCCGGCAACTTGCTCACTATGACTTCCACTTTTGGCTCATATCCCAGGAGCCTCCATCTTTCTCTGCTACTGTTCAGAAAAGACTGGGCTGTTTCCAGTCTCTGATGACCCCCAAGTTCTTGCTCACCAGTCCCTTTAACACATGGAAGCCCCTTTGACTCTCATTGTTTGCCCTAGCTTCCTGCTGTTGGCTCAGCTCTGATTATACGGCCATAATGTCGGAAACTTCATCTATTTTCACACAAGAGATTTCCAATTCACAGATAGTCCTCCTTTTGTTACTGTTAACTCAATTATTCATATTTTTTTTAACTAAAGACACTGCCATACACAAAAAAAAATCTGCAGGGCATATAAAGTTTATTCATTCGTTCTGCAACATTTCTAATTCTAATAACACATTGTTATGATTTGCATCCCACTATTAGGCCAACATTAGTAGGCTGGAAGCAATACTTTAAACAACAATATTAAAACTGAATTTTAAAAAATAGCTTAAGGGGCTTCATACAGCATTCAGAGTGGTTCTGGATGTTACTTGAGCACCAGCATCTCAGACCAAAACAAACTGGGAAGTGTGATGCACATCGGTACAACCTTCACTTTCTCCTCCAAACATATTTTAATAGGTTGTCTGCTTTGCTCCAGTCTGTGTGTCTGTTTCACTATGAAAAAGACATGCATGTGGTGATAGAGAGAGCTGGTAAAAACAGAGGAGAACAGCCAAACAACAGTAGAGATTCATATATCAATTATAAATTAGGTAAATATCATGAATAAATTGTGTTTTTAATTATTTTTTTTGGAGGGCATCAGCTGCCACAAACTACACTTCTGCTTTTACAATGTCGTGTGGGAAGGTTATAAATGTGGGAAGGGCCAGCAGTTTCAGTAGGAGGGACTCACATGCAGTAACTGGACTGAAGTAGCTGCCAAAACGTGGGTACAGAGAAGCCCAGATTGTAACATGTAGAGAGCAAGTTTGAACGTGTTACTATGTTCAAAATCTTGTATTTAAAACCCCACAGATTAGAACAGCATTATGCTTGTAAAATTAAACATCAGGATTGTCACTTGGGGCTGCACAGTGGATCGGTGGTTAGCGCCATTGTCTTGCAGCTAGAAGATCCTTGGTTCATGTCCCTGCCTTGGCCTGGGTTCTTTCTGCATGGAGTTTGCATGTTCTTTCTGTGCATGAGTGGGTTTTCTCCAGGTTCTCTGGCTGAGGTTAATTAGTGATTCTAAATTGTCTGTAGGTGTGAATGTGGCTCTGCTTGTTTGTCACTTTGTGTGGCTCTGTGATAGACTGGTGACCCGTCCATGGTGTCCCCTGCCTTTACCCTGAGTCAGCTGGGATAAACTCCAGCCCCACTGCAACCCAAATGTGGATTAAGCGGTGTATTGATAATAGATTGCTACTTGTGTTGCATTCATGGTTAGTTTCGGGGTTAGCCTTAGCTCAGTCACTGTTTCCATGTTGTACTCCATTTTCAGTTCGATCTCATCAGTCTTGGTCGGTCGGTCAGGAACGAAGAGGTGAATGATCGTTTCTAGTATAGTCAGTATACAACCGGGGGGACATTGGGACACCGGTCTCTCATTGGCTAGTCATGCTTAGAAGCAGCGAAAGAATGTGCACTTAGGGAGGGGAAACTATTCAGCTCACAAGCACTCTGAAAGAAAACAAGATGTGAGTTAACTGAAATCCTTGATTTACTTACTTGAGTTTCCAGAACATCAGTAGAAATAATAGAAACTAGCCACACATAATGTCTTTGTTGCCTGAAACTGAACACAGGGTTAATGGTCAAATCTTTCCTCATTTTCTCAGATAGCATGCTTTTTCCCAACGTGGAAAATACATTTTGACTTTTGATTTGATATGTTTACATCTATTTGTTTAGGGTTAAATTTACTCCAAAGTATGTTTGTTTAGACGAATAGATTTCTGCTGGGAGGTTTAGGTATACAGATTTTCCCTCAAACATTCTCTCTCTCCCTCTCCTTCTGCCTGAGATTTATATTTCCAGAGTGTATTCTCCTCTGCTCCCTCAGTGACTGCTAGACCACCAGTTTTTCACACACACACACAGAGACAGACACACACTTGGCCAATGACAATGTGACATTGACATAGTGCAGTTGAATACTTTATGTGAGGGTGAGTGATGGACCACTTGCCCTGGTGGCTGTTGCCTAAAGGTGTGTGTCTGTGTGTGCATGCATGCACACTGTATTTGAGCAGCAGTGGAAATAGAATTATATTCCAGCTTGCATGAAACCTCGACAGAACAGAAAGACAGGTCAAACACCAGGGGACTGAGAGAATAAAAAGTAGGAACACCGCCACACACACATTCATATACAACCCTTCAGGGAACAAAGTCTTCGCTGCTCCATCACTTACATTCATGAAAGATACTCACACATGACTTGGTGAGGCAGAGCAGAGCTTCCTGACACACGTACACGCCCACACACACACACACACACACACACACACACACACACGGAGATAAGAACTGGGCAAGGATTCAGAAACACAGATTGAAGGTGATTATAATTCACAGTGAAGTCTGGCTGGTTTAGTTATCTCCAGCACATCCATCTATTTGTGTGTGTGCATGTGTGCTTGAGCGCTCATCAAGGTGGCAGAAGAAAAACACACTGTGGACATATAAATCACACAGATAGGGGAAGCGAGACAGAGAGGAAAAGAAGAAATCAAGGCTAACTGACAAGGAAGAGGTGAATGAAGAACGGATGATGGCAAGGAAGACGGGCACAGAGGACAATAAAAGAAGCAGGGTGGAATAAATATAGGACTGCATTTAAAATGTATTGTGTGATTCAGAAAATACTACTGGTTCCATGAAATTAAACAGCAGTGATTTACAATAAAGTCTTCCACCACAGGGAAGAAGAAACATGCTTAGTTTTGTTGTAAATCAGTTTACACGGTGAATTAAAGCAAGTCAGTAACTTTATAATTCTCTCAATTTGTGCCACTGACATTACAATGAATGAAGTAAATTTTATAGTATGATATAATAATAACTATTGTTATTTTATTGTAACTTGTGGCTACAGTGACAGCTGTTCAGCAAAACTGCAGATAATAAAAGCAGGAGTCGCAGGAGATGGTTGCACCAGCTGTTAAGTTAGCCTAATTGTAAAGTAAGTGTTTGCTGAATGGAATATTAAACATGCAACTCACGTTTTTTTTTTCTTTTTTCAACTGAGATTAGTTATTCACAAGTTAAATCCAGTAAGTGCCACTTGTTAAATTAAAACCATGGAGAGGATATATGGAATATAGTTCTGAAGTTTCTGACCTGAAACCTAATAAATGTTGTAATGCTAATTTACATCTCTGATATCTTAAAATAAATCACACAATATGCCTCTGATTAAAATGAGAAATAATTTGATTAAATAAGTCAACTGTTTCAAAGGGAGGGACTCACAAGCACTCAAATGAATATGTGGTCATAATGGCTACCTGAATATAGAACAATGAAACTCAGATGATTACTCACAATAAAAGAGTGTGTGTGTGTCTGCTCCTATAATAATATTATATAGTCACAGTTTAAAAGCCCGTATAGAATCTTTTGGTGCAGGTAGTTATTGCAGAATTCTGCTAATATATTAAAGGCAAGATTGTTCCATTTATCCGTCCGTCCATCCATCCATCCATCCATCCATCCATCCATCCATCCATCCATCCAGAGTAGTGTTGTCAATATTTCTGTTTATATTTATTACAACTTTTTTCCTTGTGTTATATCCAGCAAGTCCCCAAAGCATAAATACAAAGGACACATGGAGCATTTTATGATTTGCTGCACATCAGCAGACCTTTCAAAACACTCAATGGGGAAAAATATGTCATTTGAGGTCATGTTTTTCCCAGAGAAAAGAATCAGAGTAGTTTTCGATATTTATCAGATTCAAACCAAACACTGTGCTGTTCTGCACCGGTGTGTTTTTTAAGGTTAAATTTTATTTGAACTATATAAGTGCTCCTCCAGTTTACCAAGCTGAGTGCTCGAGGTGCTTTAGAGAACTCAATGCATTTCATTAAAATGTAATTTCAGGATATTTTAATGCACATTTCCTGCAATGTTTCAACGGTAAAAATGTTGAAAAGTTAATTACGGCCAAATAAATAAATGATATGTTCACTCAGGCTTAACTTTATGTATTCTGAGAGTATGACAACATTTCTAAACTCTCAAAAACTCTATATTAATCCTAGACATGGCAGCAAAAGTTCAATTTCCAGGCATTTAAAGTCAAAATAAAGCAAATTATGCTGTTATTTTCAGACTATTGTAAAGACTTGGATCAGACTTAGACCAGAATTTAATTATTTGCCAGATGTGTCTGCATCACTCCAACATGAATACCAATGAGACAGACTCTTAATACTATCTTATTTTGATTCTTTTTCATAGCGTTTTTTTTTTAGCTTCCTCCCAACACGTGTTCACATGTGTAGCACACACACATTCCAATGATGAATGGAGGTGTGTGTGAAAGGTCCCCTCTGCTGTGGACCAATGACACATCGTTTCCACATACTTTTATCGCTAATCGATGTAGATGACACCATTTTTTACACACTGTCACCGATGATCGATGAGAATTATGCCATGCTTTTTAACTGTCACCACTAATCAATGAGGGTGGCGCCATCATCTGCATCTCCTGATCATTACAACTGGTGATCGATAACAATACTGGCTCGGGATGACACATGATCATCATATGCAAGCCGTCCGTGATGACGGGTTGATAATGTGCGTGTGAAGGAGATGGAACCGTGCGAAGCCAAAGGGTGGACTGACAGTAGGAGGGATCACACAAAAACAAAACCATAGACAAAGGTGACTGGGAGGAATTTGGCACTACAGAGACACAAAATCAGATCAGGAAGAGGAGTGGCTATATTTGAACCCATCAATCTGTCAAGGCTGTTAAAACAGTACAGTAGACACAACATAGCCTCCTTCCCTTCCTTCCTTTCCCTAATGAGGTGTTCAAGGTCCTCAAAAGGTGATGCAGTTTATTGCTGTGCACCATTATAAAATTAGTAATATATTACAAATCAATTATGATGACACTTTTAAGGATCTATTATTGTATTTATGCCGACCTGCATTCTATATTTGACTGCAGAAAGGTGTAAATAAAACATAACATCTCCTTATAGGTTTATACACCAATCAGATAGATTAAAACTACTTCAGCAAAGTGAATGACATGAATTATCTCATTATAAAGCAATGTTCTTCCTGAAACTTTGTTGTTTTGACATGTACCACAGACCTAAACACTGTTGCAGATCAAACACATTCCAACAACAATATCCAACGCCATTAGCAAGTCACTGTGCCCTGCCACAGCACAATAAAATGCTCAGGAGCAGCTCAGGGAACACAAGAAAAACCCCAAGATGTTGACCCAGCTTCCAAATGCCCCAGATATGAGTCCAATCGAGCATTTGCATTTGGATGAGTTGGACCAAGTCCTATCTACATAAACCCCACTGCACTACCCACAGGATCCAAAGATTCTGCTGCCAACATCCCAGTGCCAAACACCACAGAAGTTAAATTTCTGACTTCTCAACAAATAAAAATCAACCACTGGCTTTTTAAAATTATTATTTCTGTTGTAATCTTCTGTTTCCTGGTTAGGTAAGCATGTAATCACTGCTGGGAATAGAGCATCATACGTATATTTACACTACTGTTCAAAAGTTTGGGGTCACCCAGGGAATTTCATGTTTTCCATGAAAAATCACACTTTTATTCATGTGCTAACATAATTACACAAGGGTTTTCTAATCATCAATTAGCCTTTCAACACCATTAGCTAACACAATGTAGCGTTAGAACACGGGAGTGATCATTGCTGGAAATGCTCCTCTGTACCCCTATGTAGATATCCCATTAAAATTCCAGCCAGAATAGTCATTTACCACATTAACAATGTCTAGACTGTATTCCTGAATAATCTACTGTTATTTTCATTAAAAAAATAAACATTTTTCTTTCAAAAATACAGACGTTTCTCAGTGACCCCAAACTTTTGAACAGTAGTGTAGATATGTATGTGAACTTTTTGTGCTGGATAAATCTGAGGTTAATCAAAGATTCCTCAGTGTTCTTGTGTCTCGTGCACAACTATGCATTTACGTCAGTACTTCTTCTGCAACATTATCACGGGTGACTGGAGAGCCGATGGGAGTTTCATCAGTATCAGACCACATACTAATGAATGTTTCCTTTGAGGGTGTTATTTTAGAAGTAGACATGTACTAGGTGTGGTGCTGCTGTAAAAACATGAAAAATGTACTGCTTCTCTTGTCCCAGTTCTCATCAGCGACCGTGTGAGAACAAGAGTTATTTCTCTTATTTACTTAACCAGGATGAACTTTCCGGCCGAGGCCAGTTTCCTCTCAAGCGTTTTACAAACGGTCAAATGTGCTAAAAATCCCTCCAAAAAATAACAGCTTTTTCCTCATTCGTTTTGTATTTGCATCTCTCTTCAGAAAACTTTCCACTGTCTCATTCACTCCTGCTCAAACAGCCAACCAGCTCCTAAAGTTGTTATTTTAACCTTTGTAACTGACATCTCCTTTTCATCCGTGAACAATTGCGTCTTCTTGAACCTTGAAGCAGGCTAGCACTTCTTCCCTCGGCTTCCTGCAT
This sequence comes from Acanthochromis polyacanthus, assembly GCF_021347895.1. Lineage (NCBI taxonomy): Eukaryota > Metazoa > Chordata > Actinopteri > Pomacentridae > Acanthochromis > Acanthochromis polyacanthus. Next base: position 23,679,224 of record NC_067126.1, on the reverse strand, counting down.
GGCACTCCCGCTCTAACGGTTGACCCTACATTCTCAACATAGATAACTACAAAAATAATTCACAATCCCTTCATTTTCTAGGTCATGCACTGACAGGTGGAGGAACAGATAGGCTAGAAAATAAGACACCGGAAGTGGACTGATAGAGGGTGAATGAGGGATATCACGGTGGAATAGAAAGAGGCAGACAAACTAACAGAGACCACACAGCAATCATGTCAGACACAGACCATCACCAAGAGGTGACCAAACCATCTGTGTCTCTGTCTGCCTGTAAAGTGCTCTGCCTTCAAAACAGGAGATAGCCAATATCGCACTAATCCACTGGAGGAACAAACACAAAGCTCTGTTGGACACTTCCAGTTGGACATGATTCTGTGTTTGAGTGCAGCTCCGATCTGTGCATGCTTGAATGTGCTGGCTGTTCCCACACACATGGATGCTTGATTTTGTCTGCATATGTGTGTGTGGTCAATAGATTGCACTATCATACAGTACTTCTTTCATTTTTTTTTTTTTTTTATATTTATTGTCTGGGGGAACAGGTGACTCTTTCTTTAGCACAAACATACTCCAGGGAGAAAATAGCCTATAAGGTAGTTTGGATATGTGTATAATAAAGTAATACATTCTTGATGGATTCATGTATGGTTTGCTGCTGCATAGATTTGGATGTTGATTTATGGCACCACTGGACCACATAATGAATGTGCGTGTGGGTGTGTGTGTGTGTGTGTGTGTGTATAGACATGTTTGTGATGTCCACTATGCATCTCTGTCCATATGAATAATGACTAAAGTCAATGGCTGCTCCAATCACACTGACCACTCGGGAGGGCCAGGGGTGATTGCCATGTACACACACACATACATATTTCCACCTTGACCATCACCCTGCCAGCATATTTACCATACAACGACAACCGCCTGGGGTCTGTGGGGACTCCAAGAATAAACTACTGCTAGAAACATTTTCACAGCAAAAATGTTAGTTATTTCTTTTCGAAACATTATTAGTTATGCAGTTAATGTAATCTCACAAACATTTCACTCAGCTAATTTGCATATCATCCAAAACAGATTCTCTTTTGCATTAATACAAATTACAGCATGCATCCTACGTAATTCTACATTAGTAGTTAAAATATTAATATATTATCCCTTGTTTCCTATTTTGTTTAGTTTTCAGAGTTGTGGAGTAGCTTTTTTCTGTGTAATAATTTTATGTTAACATCATCTGGGACTGGGGTTAGGGTAACGCATATCTTAATCATACTCTGACTGCATGACAATCATAAGTATGACACGCAATTTTACAGTCTATTCTTGTGCAAAAGAACATGAGCATTTAAGTTGATGGTCATAGAACTTTGCATTGTGAAAGTAAACATTGTATTTCTGACTTTGAACAACTTTGAAAGAGGGTCATCAACAGAGAGCATGAGGGGTTCTGTGTCTCTTTCTTTCAAAGTGAGTACTGTGTGTTACGTAAAATTAGGACGCATGGCAAACATCAGCTCAGTAAATAGTTCCAACTATTAAACCAGAATAGGCGGAATTGAGTGCTTTTGAATGGAATCCCTCAGGATCCCATACATTGGTAATCTTTTAAAGCTCTAATTAAAACAGAAACCGAAACAAACTTTAAAAAACATGGTTATAATAGAATAAAGCACCTGTAAGATGTGACAAACAGTTTACCTCTGGGGTTGGTGGGATTAAGATTAAGCTTTGCTACCTTCTGCTTTGTCTCCTTTGAAGTAAGAAAACAGTTGCGAGAGTATGTTGATTGGTTAAACAGAATGAAAGATCTTGAGTCTCCCACCATTTACTGTAGCTATAATTTTCTCTGCCTCTAGATGGCACTGTTGAATAGCACAGATTCACTGACAAAACTCAAGATGGGCAGCGTGTTGAGAATTATTGAGGCATCGCATGTAGAAATCGACTTGACTTCTCTTTGTGCGCCTAAAGAACATGATTAATAGGAGCACAGTAGAAGCTGTAAACTGATTGTGAATCTAATTTGTCTGTATCTTATATGTCAGCAAACCAATATGAATGACTGACATTTGGTGTAGACTCTCAAATGCATTCATTTTCAGATATTACACGTCCAAGCAAAAGAGTTTATCCTACAGTTTAGGTTAAAATTCATCCTAATATACTATCAACACAGCACACATGACATTAAAAGTAATAGCAAACTATCAAGTCAGGTTATATTCTACTAAAAAAATGCTTTTCCTGATTTAGATATGTGTAGCAGATGTTTCCCAATTGATGAAAGCTAAATATCAAAGGTCTTTTCTTAGTCTGACTCTTTCTCACTCCCTCTCTGAGACTGAGTGTGCACATGTGTGTAGGCGTGTGTGGGTGACGGTTCAAACAAATGAGCACACAACTGTGAACCCAAGCTGGATTTCTTTTACTAGCAGTTTCAACTAGAGACAGCTTCCTCTCAGCTCTCTAATGTAAGAGTAGGTTTAGAGTGAGTCCCTTTTATTATTTTTTTCACCCTTTGTGTCCGTCTATATTTTTCTTTCCCTTTCTCTCCCTCAATATATGAGGTTGTCTTTAATGTCAAAACTTATCTAACCCACAGACCACCAATCACTGCGACAGCTGTGCACTAACACAAATACACAAGAAGATGGATAATGCCGTGGAGTAGTCGGCCGTGGATGTGCACACATAGTAGGCAACATGTGTTCGGCCCCTTCCTGACTGTCCCCTGAGGAGAGAGTGCCCTTTAGCCTATAATATCCCTGCATCAGTCTGGGTGTCATCATTTCTCACGCTGCTCAGCTGTTGGTGGCAGACATTCAGGGTCAGACTAGAACAAGAAATCATTCAGGTTGCCTGCTGATAGTGAGGACAATACCTGGCTCATTCATTTGGCACAAATGAAAGAAAGCATAAACACTGCAGCAAGGCACTGGATGAGGATAACTATAACAGTCCTGTCATAGACAGGCATAAAATAATAATTTTAGTCCACTATAGAAACACAAAGACGATTTTGTTTATGTAAAGTTTGCAGTCAATAACCCCATGACCTATTAAATAACATTTGTTTTCTGTGACTTTTTCTTTTTTTGTTCTCTGTTGTTTTCCATATTCAGTCATGCATGAACAGGCTTAAATTTGGCTGCTTTTTTAGACTGTCACAGGTCCTACAGTTCCCCAGTTGGTAAACACAACACCACATAAGTTATTCTATCAAGTATTTCCACAGATGCCACTTTACTCTGCTTTTCTTCTTTCCTGGTAATCTACAGTATGTTACATCAGTTAACTGTAAGAGGGCAAATACTGGGAAATACTGCCTCTGAAGGATGGCAAAAATGCTTTTGAAGACATTCCCTGCTGCTGAATTAAATGTTGAGAAGTTCTCCTTTGATTTAATCCTTACTGAGGTTTGTATTAAGAGTGCAGAGGGTGACGTAATCCAAAAATGAGCATGGAGCAATGAGTCACAGGACATGGATTGTCCTGTGACAGCATCAATGTGTCACTCGAGACAGCCATGCTCTGAATTATAAGTGTGTCGATATAAAGTGGAGATTACATTAAGATTCACCTTGGGTGCAATTGTCATGAATGGGGAAATTAGCTATAGAGACTGAAACTGTGTTTATTTCTGCTGTAAAGTTGAGCATTTTAACATAGGCACCTATGGAGACTGAAATGCCTTTGAAACCAGCCTCAAGTGGTTGTTCAAGGAATTGCAGTTTCTAGCACTTCACTTTCACTTTTCTGTGTTTGTGGTGTTGTCACCTTCAGATTGGGTGAGGCTCATCACCCTGTTAATCTAAAAAAAATTAGCTTTCTAACATGTGGTTAATATTGTGAAAGAATGTACTTTAACATTGGCTAGGATCTTTTCTAAACTTATCTGAGCAGACTTCTTGTGTAAACCTAAACATCTCATTTGGGTGAGGTTTCATATGGGGTTAACTGGGCTGATGCTGCTAACTAGACTACAAAAATAAAAGCAAGAATTGTTAATCGTCTATCTTTTTTTTTCAGGTTTACTGTTGATTTACCACATGAACTGGCACTATGGGGAGATATTTATGTGAGCAGGCCTCCTTTTTCTTTGCACATTGTGCTCTGATAGAATGCATTCAAGATGTGTGCACAAACACTCGAGTGAAAGTGGGATTTCATACTCATCCACTGACTGACAGTTGGTGCCAGCTGAAGGCTAGACGGAAGAATACTTCTAGGTGTTGTAAATACAGATGTAAACAAGAGCAATCCGAGATTTCTGACTTCCGCCAAGGGAAGATGATACGAAGTTGGAAAATCTAAATCCAGATCCAGAATCCAGATCCTTAACCGGATCAACACAAAATTTGAATGGAGTCTTCCCTGGGCCAAGATCCACCTCTGGTGAAAATTTCATGAAGATCCGACAAGTAGTTTCCGAGAAATCCTGTCCACAGACACGCACACAGACAGACAAATAAATAAACGGACCCGATCGCATAACCTCCTTGGCGGAGGTAATAATATGAGTTTCAAAACATTCCAATACAGGGCAAACGGTTAATGTCAAAGAAAAATCCTTCAACACATTTGTATGCAAGCTCAAGGATAGACAGTTTCCGTGAGAAACACGAGGTGCAAACAGAATGCAAAAATTATGCATTATCAGTATTATAAATAAATAAGTTCTATGAATTTTTACCTACACACTCATCGCAGTAGTAGTTAATGTAATAAAGGAAGCATAAACTTAACTCATACCCACTACAGCAGGGGGTCAACACACAAATACACACACCATTATTATAGTGCAGTGAGCTTTCATGCATACAGACGACCTGTTTAAACCAATCATCACCTTGCCGCTGGCTCTTATGTAGCATTAAGGAGAAGAAGGGCTTGATGGATGGATGGAGAGAGCAAAATAAAGAAGGGTATGTGGAGGAAGAGCAAGAGGAGTAGATGGATCGACCAAGAAGAACAGACTCTTGACGTATGGTTGAATCTGGCTCGAGTCTCCAATATTGTAGGTACAGGCTGTCAAAAGGAGCTCATATACTTTATTTTGACTGCAAGGGCAGTTTGAGGGAGGCATTTTGTGGGATGCCATAAAGAAGGGATGAGACAAAGAAGAAATGAGGGAACAATAGAGAACGGGAGAAGGATGGATTTAACTTTCAAAGCAGATTGACAATTTTTGGTAGAGATGCGGATGAGTAAATAAACTGTTGCAAAGGGGGACAGGTGAAGGAATGAAAGTTTTGATTTAAGGGAGGAGAATTGATAAATAGGACGAATATGTAACACAAAACAAAAGACAGCAGGGTGTGGTGCTGCAGAGAGTCAGGAAAAGAGCGAGGGAGAGGGAGAGATGAGGCTGAGATAAAAAGGGATGAAAAAGTGTACGAGTGGGTGGGATCAAACTGGCTGGACGGATGGCTGGTGCGGGGAATAATATGTTGTAGGGGAGGAGAAGGTGCACAGTAAGAATGAAGCAGTGTTGGATTCAGGTGATAAATGGTGAAAGCTGTAGGCGGGAGCATGGCAAGGAAAGCCAGATGAAGGGAAGGAGGGATGAGGCAGGGAGAGCAAACGGTGGATGGAATACTGATGCAGGGTTACCTCTCCACTTAAATACATCACAATTAAATACGGCATTTTTCTTACCTTTCTTGATATCTTGAAAGATTAGATTTCTTTCCTGGTTCATTTAGCAGCGTTGTTGTTTATTGCGAAAGAATCAGAAAGCCTGAGGTAAAAATCCAACTCTAAAAATCAGCTGAAACTAAAAGTTAACATTCAAACTTTATAAAAGTACAATGATAGTTGTGTGTTTCGTGTATCTTTGTATTAGTTTTGTCTGGTGCTGTTGGGCCTTTGCTATTCTTTTGCTACTTTAATTACTACTTTAAGTCATGTTGTGACATTGTAAGCATTATTCATCGCAATTTATGAGATATTTCAATTTACTCTAACTTTAGGTTGCCTTTTATTTATGTTTATAGCATAAATCCTCTTAGGGCACTTAAATAATTTGAAGACTTTACAATAAGCCTAACAAATAAAATAATACCTAACCAAGGACGTTGGCAGCATACGGAAGGAAGAACTCCCTTTAATAGGAAGAAACCTGCGGCAGGGCCAGGATCTACCTCGACCAGTTAGGGCGAGGGTAACGTGGAGAAACACTCATAAACAATTGGAAAGGGTCATCGGATGTAAATTAACCTTTTTAGCAGACTCTTGTGCTTGTTTACAATTCTTTTCCAAGTTAATAAACTAAAAAAAAAAGAATACTGGAAGCAGCAACTTCTGAAATGTCAGTAATTGCGACACAATCACAATCTGATTTCATGCTATGCTAGGTGCAGGTAGTGTTACTGGTAAGCTGGACGTAATCTTAGTGTAACAGTTCACTGTGATATTTTAAAAGGGTGTGTTGTAGAATAGAATAGAATAGAATAGAATAGAATAGAATAGAATAGAAATTTCGAAGCTAAAAGCCGAATTTAATCTAAGTAGAAGGGTGAAGTAGTTGTGACATGTTGCTGAAAGTTAGAATGGTAGAAGAAGATAAAGGAGGTAAATCATGGGCGGATGAAAGAAGAGTTTTAAAATGAGTGGTGGAGTGGAAAGAGCTGTGAATAGAAGGATAGAGGGAGGAAACAATAGATTGATCGATGGCCAAGTTGGGACATAGTGTCTGACTAATGGCAAACCAAGGTGGCAGGATGGACGGAAAGAGCTGAAAGGGTGGATGGTGAGGCACAGATGGATGGGCAGAGTGTCACGCTGCTTAACTAATGTGTCCCCGGCCTGTAGTTCAATTCCTTTTCAGAATTAAAGCACCATCTATCACCCCAATGTGCCTCGTTAGCAGCGAAGCCCGAACCAATCCCAACACAACCATTTACATTTTAAGTAAGATGGAAGGCAGAGCTTTTATCTGCCTGTGTTCCTGACTGTCTTTCTATCTGTCTCTCCGCATTTGATTTATACTTTCTTTGTCCACCTTTCACCCTTGCACACAAACACAGGATGTGTAAGATTCATATTTTAGTCTTAGGACAGTCTGCGGTGGTGTCATTAAGAGAAATTGCTGTGAAGAAACTTGCAAAATGTTCATTAAAAATATGAAAGTAGACATTCCCTCCCATGACTGTATGTTATTTCCCCATGAAAAATAACTGTCAGCTGGAATTATGTGAATTCAGTTTGATTAAGGCAATAATAGGCATACCATTCATCAGACACTTTTATCCCTGCTTGGCCAAGGGTATTCTTTTATTATTTCAGCACACATGAAAACACAGTACATAGCTCTAGCCTAATTAAAATTGTGCTTTTCGTTTCCGTCTGCTTTTCTCAATTATTTGTAATATATATGTATATATCTCAGTGTCTGGCAATGGCCCAGCAGCCAGCTAATAATGAGTGGGTTGTATTTCACACAATTCAATTTCAGTGATGAACTGCAAAAGGTCCTAATTGCTTTTGGTTCGCTTTCTGTAAAGCTGAGTCATATTCCGCAGACCATGAAGGGAAAAGGAATAGTTTCCCTACCTTTCATATTTACAGCATAATTATCAATATGCCACCAATTCTTTAGTAGATGAATAAATGCGGCCATGTATTCAGAGAAAAAAGAAGAAGCGAGCATATGCCAGTATCTCCTAAATGAAGCAAACCACAATCAAACGAATGCCCGTAAAAATGAAAGAAGAGAAAGAAATGAAAAGAGAAGAAAGACAGATGCAAGTTAGATGAATGCTGCTTTTCTGTTCTTTTTCTTTGCCAGTTTGTGTTAGCTTGGGCATGTGTTCATGACTGTAATTACAGAGAAAAATGTTTCAAAGAAACGTGTCCACATAACACATACACTGCTGTACACTCTAATCACTCACTTTCTTGCTGACAGTTCTTTAAAGGTTCTGATTTGACTAAAACCAGACAAACTGTTACGTAAGTATTTCTGACAAATGTGATGCTGTCAAAGTGTGTCACTGTAAACATTTTACCTCTTTTACCTTCTAGATATTTCTGATTCTGATTGGTGATGGTAATGTCATGGATAGCACTATTTCCTCACAGCACTGCTGCTGTTTTGCTGAGTCCAGGGTGTTTGTTGCTTCTAATGAGAGAAGTTATAAGAAAGACAATTGCTACTTAAAGAATCCTGGATAAAAAGCAGTGATAGAATTTAGTTATGCCAAAGATGGTGGTTGTATGACTCTCTCATTCCCCCCAAAAATTACACATTATTATTGCAACAGCCTAACTGGAAAATGACCAAACTGTTAAAGTGTTTTGTTTTTCTGTCTTTTTTTTTTTTTTTTTGCAGTTATTGCTGTCTTCCCATTCATTTAAACAAGAGCTGGTTCTGTTTCCCACAAACAACTGCACACCGGCATTACAAAGATGGCTGTGAGACTTGCCTGGAAGGCCTTTGTTCTCATCCAGTTCATACTGGGATTGGCTCCAACCCTCTGCAACCCTATTAAGGATGAGTGAGTATGACTAACTACTGGATGGCTGTTTCACCCTTGATCCCTTCAGCCTTCTTTTCCTTCTCTGTTTGTTACCTTCCCCTGCCTCCTTCACCCACTCATCCCTAATCTTGATCTCCTCTGGCCTGCTCCATCCCTTCACTGTTTCATCTCTGCTCTACGTTTCTTTCTCCGTCCGTCTGTCTGGCCCTGCTGACGGTGGCCATTATTTAATGCTGCCCTGTCAGATGTGCCGCTCACGGCTGTTATTGATGCCCCTTCATTACTCATTATCGTTGAGTGCATGTATTAGTGCTGACTGGCCATAAGCTGGCCAGCGCTCTAATACATACATGTATGTACTGTACAGAAGCTGTTGTACAGAGGGAGAAGAGAGATTCAGGATGCTGCTGTTTCATTTAAACTGTAAAGTGATAGGACGTCTCAGTGGGCTGTAATACGAAGCACATTTAGTGGGTTAGCAAGATCTGTTGAGCCAAAAGTCGGAGTTTTAACTGTCACGAAGTTGGCTCTCATTTAACCTGCTGGGTCACCAGGGTGACTGAGGACTTTGGAGCTAACCTGGTCTGGAGCAGATTCTGTTCAGAGTTTTGAATTTCAGTCGGCTGGAACAGGCGTCTCCTTTTAACCAGAGCTTTTCCTGACAATTCTTTAAAAGTGATGCAGATTCTCAGCTGAGGGAAAATGTTTTATCTGCAAACACCTTGAGCTGTACGTTACTAAAACCAGTGAATGAAACGGTACAGTTACAGTATCGCACACTGTATTCATTGTATTGGCATGGGAACCCCACATAGGTTTAGTTGGTGATGCAGAAATCGTATAAATATGTTTAGTTTGGTCCTGATTTGCGGCCAAGTCTGTTTACACGCTGGTACAAAACTGATTATTCTACTGGCATTTATTACAGAGAACATTCAATCGGAAACATTAATTTCACTTTGATTTGGCCAAAAATTAAAGCGATATCCTGCATTATGCGATAGTATCAGACCTGAATGCACTTCAGTATAATATCATGTTTAACTATATGAAGTTTAAAGCTCATGAACTTTATTGTAAAGCTGTCAGTTAGGAAAAAGCAGCTGTACTGATCGGTAAATTAAATACATTACGCACGATTAACAGTTTTTTTTTTACCAGCATTCCTGTCTTGCATCATTTGCAGTAGCAGCACTTTTCACTGTCAAAATCCTCATTGCTCTCCAGTAAAACAACCTACTTACTGAAGCAGCTACACACGATCATTCACTTGTTAGCTCTGACTGGGGTTTAGTTTTTGTCAAGCCGGCTTACACGAAGAAAGCTCGGCTATGTCAAACCTGCCTCATAGTACAGACCACAGAGGTTTGGGGAAATGTGTCTGTCTGTACAATTTTTGGTTAACATGATATTAACCAAAAGGAACTGCATGAAAGGCTGGGTTGTAGTGTGATTTTTTCTTTCTTTTTGCGATGTTTGATTTTAATGACCCTTCACACACACCCTTCTCTCAGCCGTTACTGTTAACACAAGCCTGTGTCTGATTTATACGTCTCAGGATAGCGGTGCTGTTTACACTACGGATACCTCCATTTCCCTCATATGAGAAAACCATGCACAGTGTCGAAAGTTATCTGACAGATGCCCCTTTTATGAGTCTAACACTCATTCTCCTGTTTGCGGCTACATTCATTTTATCAGACCTCACACACACATGTACACACAGAGGCATATGGAAGTACTTCTCTTTGTATGTGTATGTGCTTGTCTGTGTTGTCTCAGTGTTTCGTTACATGCCTTAGGAAACCATGTCCTGGATGCCCTCAGCGCACAAGGCTGAAAGGATCACAGAGTGCACAAGCCAAGGAGAGCTATTGTTGAAATGAATTTAATTGGGGGCAACGTATTTGCCAAAGCAAACTTAAAGTTCACTAAATGGAGCTCATCACTTTCTCATATCTTCAGCAGACGACAACGTAACAAAACTTGTGGAGAATTTATTTTTATGACACTTTAATTTTGAATCTGCGGTTGACTTTATACACAAGCAACCAGCTGTGGAACAAGTACAGGTTTGAACTGTAAGGTACATTTCTCACAGATATACCATGACAGAGAAATAATAACCACAGATTATAGACATTTAAATTAAGTCAACACAAGGATTGACTGAAAAGTACCGTTTCATCACTGCAGTTGAAATACCTGTGTTTCCACATAATGGTTGAGGGAAATTGAAGCAAACTTTTGAAGAAACAAACAAAACCTTGGCCAATAACAGGAGTAAAACAGAGCAGAGCCTGCAAGAATCATTTTCAATTTGAAAAGTTTGAATTACTCTTCAGTGTCAGCTGTTTGGTCTGGTATTGATTCTATTTCATGATGCCAGGAGATACCTCAGCCGCCTTCTGTTATCTGTTATCTGCCTTTGTTGACCGTACTTGATTTGATTGTAGTTTTTTTATTGTCTTATCCTTCCTGTTTGTGGTGTCTGTGCTTGGGTCCTCATCTGACCACTTTTTGACACTCTGTCTTAAAAAAAAAAGTCAAAAACTACTTTAAGCCAATATATCAAACATGTTTTTGCAAATTTGTTTTTGATTTTTCTTTCAAAATTGACTGTCCTTTAAGTTTTTCTAACACGATACTTCAAAATGCGCATAAAAATACATGATTTAAACACAGCTACTGTAGGTTTGAGGTGACAGCTGATTATGTTGTGTTGGAAATCAGTTAGAGATGTTCTTTTCCCATTTGTAGTTTTGTCTGGTTTGGTTTTTGGCATTGTCTACTTTGCTCTGTAGCTTTTGAGTTAAAGTGTGAGATAGTAACGACTGCACGCAACAAATTGGCCTTTTTCACATCAGAAAACACAGAAAGTAATGGAGGTTAAAGAACTTTCATAAGACACTAACCCACCTCAATAGGTCAAACTTTCTGTATTGAGTTTAAATCATAGAGATTGCCATAACACACTCCACCATCCTTCCAAAAGATATTTGCTGTTTTTATGATAATGGTGATAGACGGTGGCTCATACTCACTGAACCTTTTAGTGACCCCTCGTGCCCTCTGAATGGGAGCACTGTCATTCTGAAAGAAATTCCTCCCATCAGAATACAAATGTGTCATCACAGGATAAAGGTGATCAATCAGAACCATTTTTTTTTATTGATTTGCGGTGACCCTTCCCTCTCAAGGAACAAGTGGACCCAAGCCGTGTCAGAAAAATGTCAGCGTCATCAGATCAGATTCCCTCACTGTAGGGGTCAAGAGTTTAAGATATAAAGTTGTAATGGCAAATGTTGTTTGTTTATTTCCATACCCAACAGACATGGAGCAACTTTGGCGTCCTTTTCAAGCAGTGTTTCTGGCCACCTGATGAAAATCCTCAATTCAGTCACCTTTTTACTTTTGTTTTGATGTCTACCAACTCCTGGGGGAAATACCTGGCTCTTTTTAGCTGGTAAATGTTGCAGGGCAAGTAGTGTGCAGTGGGTTTTAACACAGGTAGTTTTTTTTCTTTATTCTTTTCGGGGTTTTTTTCCTGAAAATATGGAAGCAATGAGTACTATCCAAAACAGCAAAGGAGCAGGCCAGAAAGTCTAAGTTTAGGGGGACTTCATTAATAAAAAATGACTACTTTGACATCATACACAGTCATTTAGCGCATAAAAAACATTACCCTAGATTAATTGAGTAATAAATTATGAATCCACACGGTTTTAAAACACCAAAAGGATGCCTTTTGGGGACGGCACAAAAGAAATCTTCATGTTTTTTACATTCAGGTTTCAATCATTGCTTTTATGTGACAAGAATGCTACAAAGCATCCTGATCTTTCTTTAATGGGACAGAGGCTGTATTGACAAACACTACAGGTACAGTGCTGGTGGGGTTGCGGCAGTAAAATAATAAAGAGACTGTGGGTTTGATGTCTTTCAAACTAATTACAGTGTGATGAATTTGTCTTGGAACAACACGCAGCATCTGAATGCTGCCTTGTCTCCTTGACTGATTATCCTGAATAACCTCCCCCTTCATCCATCATGCATCTTTACGGTTTCTTTGAGGGGGGGGGGGCATAGTTTGTGAAGGAGCAGTGTACGTTTGTGTGCCCGTTTGAGTCTCTTTGTTCACACTGCGGTTCAGTACATGTGCGGGGCAGCGGGTGCATGCCTGTGTTTGTGTGTCGGGAGAGGAGTGGTCAGGCAATTAAGCAGCTGTGCTAACGATCATCTCACCGCAGAATCACACAATGTTTTACAGCGCCGTACAGCACTTTACTGCCTTTGTTGTCACGGTGATATAGTATTCTCAACCATAAAGTGCTGATACTGGGTGATTGTTTTGGCCTCTCCAGGCTTTTCTGTACATACATACACACACACACACACACACACACACACACACACACACACACACACACACACACACACACACGATGCAAATTTATTCTCTCTGTCCTTTACACACACAAAAACACACACATGGCCGCATTACCATTCTTTTATGGCTTGTGTGTTTTTTATGGCCAGTGTCTATTGGTCTGCCCTGGGACCGATCTCAAGCCGTAGATCTCTCTTATCATGAAATGAGTGTGGTGTGGAGTAAGACCGTGGTAGCCATGCTGGAAATCCTCCACCTCCTCTGCAGATACCCTCCATTAATATCAAGCACTGCAGCTCGTTCATTCAAATGTTGGCAGCAGCAGTTTTAAAGGGAGGAAAGTCCTGCTGTGTCAAACAAGGTTTCCAAGTCATTTCTCGTTAGTGACCGAAGGTAGAAAGAAATGTGTTTGGGTTTGCTTGTTTTTCTACCATCTTCATTTTCATTCAAACGCTGTTGCAGCAGTAGTTGTGAGGTATAAGAACACCCATGTTCCCAATAACATGAGCCACACACACTACAATGTTTGCACTGACAACCAGATGGGTAACTGTTTATGGTATCTGTGAAAGAGCATTGCATGCTATCCACCTCCACAGACATTGCCAAAGATGAAAACTGTTGCTCCAAACTGCAACATTATGCTTAAAAATGCTAGCTTATTCTTTTGTCAGATGAATAAATCAGTTTGGCGCAGATCTGCCAAGGACCACCACAGGGACGTCATTTTGCCGACTATGAAACATGAGTGCAGACAGGTGTTGGGGAGATGATGTTGGTAGATTAAAGATGGACTTTCACTATAGTGGCAAGTTTGTAAATCCAAATAGTGAATGAAAAAAATCACACCTATTCTCCAGGAGTTTGGCAGGAGAGGAATTTTCCAACATGCCCACTGCAACAATCATTGAACTAAGACCTCCTCTGACTTGAAGCCAATAGAAATCTGGTTGTATTTTGAAGTGGAAGCGCAGAGCAACAAAATGCCTCCAGCGAAGAGCAGCTGAAAAGAATCATCTGTGAGGAAAATGCAGGACATTTCTCCATAGACTTGAGCAAAACCGGCATCATACTGTACGTGCCCTGGAGGTTTCAATCTGTCATCAAAACTCAGGAAGATATACAAGATATTCATAAATATGAATTTAAAAAAATGGGCTCTCACTTTGAATGCAAATGTTGTGTTTTAAAAAAAAATATGGAGCCTTCATTAAAGTTAATATCTTATTAATTATGTTATTTTGGCTCTGATAAACACAGCAGAACCAGAAAGAAAAGCTGTTGCCTTAGTAACGGCATACAGGGTTGCTTGTAGGTAAAACATAAATTTTAAGAGAAGCTTCACAAATAGATGCATTAAAAGCTTAAATTTAAATGTTTTATAATATTATAATTGCTGTATGTGATTTGTTTTTGTTTTTTTCTCATTTCGCTTGAGCATTATTACTTGGTTTGATGCATGGCTATAATTGCAATTGCAATCTAATTCTGCAGAGTTGGCGGCACTATCGCCTGAAAGTTACTGCACTTGTTGATAAATTGCAATAGAAATAATTACATTTTGGAGTGGGGAGAATTCCGCAGGTATAGACTCGTCTCTGGCAATTTGTTTTTGGCTCTCATAATCTTTTTTTCGTGCAAATTTGTGCTGTTTGAATCCATACGTGCGAATTAAAGTTGCCATTTTACTTTTGAGTGAAGTCTACTCTGAGAACTCGCAATCCTCCGAGAACAAAGCTGTCTTCACACATACGCGTGCACACACATAGAACCGCGCCAGGTCCCCAGCAGCAACAGATGCTGCTTCTAACAAACCATTACAGCAGCATAAGCACCCCCATAAACAAGCCCTCATGGTAACATCAAGAAAAGTTTGCTGACAGCGAGCTCGTTAATGCTGTTTGTCGACTCCTTGTTGATGCTGCATAGTGTTTGCACAGCCGGCAAACTGATCCATCGTCCACTGTATCTGCTCCACGTATAAAACTTATACGTCAGATGGCTCCCATCCCCACTCCTTCTCCTGTGGAGCGGCTGTGGACATTATTGTGCATGCGATTGTGGGCTTGAGCAGTGTGAAATAGAGTAATGGCATTTTTGTCTATGCGTGTGTGTTAGCTTCCTGCCCGTGCACTGTGGTGTATGGATTTTATGTGCACACGCCGGCCTGCCCGCCTTTGAACGTGTATTTTTGAGTGTGTGTGTGTGTGTGCATGTGTGCTGCACGGGGTCTTAATTAATCTCTGTCATTAATAATTTAATCATGGCTTTTTGTTTAATAAACAGTTTGGCAGTGATGTATTGCGGCTGGGTCAGGTAATTTGATTGGCGGTGGAAATGAGCTGGGTATGCATATGTCTCTCTCTCTCTCTCTCTCTCTCTCTCTCTCTCTCTCTCTCTCTCTCTCTCTCTCTCAGAGATATTACTGCTGGCATTCAGGACCGGCGAGTGTGCACACACAACAGGGGGAGGGCAATTACGCTAAGAAGCCATAATGATCAGTGATGGATGTAGAGAGAGCACATTTCAGCTAATGGAATAACAGTGTCGGGGAAAAAAACAGCAAAGAAAATTTTTAGTATTACTTTATATTAAAAAGCACATTTCCATCAATGTCTCTTCAACTATTATTAAGGGACCCAAAAATGGGGTTATATGTTTTATTCTTTTATCTTTTTTCTTCTTCTTTTTTTTCCTGTGGGCTCCATGTTCTGCCCCAGCACATTTAATGAACCTGGGTAAAAGGCCACTATGGAATTTATTCAGCTTTTCCAACTATTAACACTAGATGGCACTCTTGAATAGTCAGCCTCAGAGTACAGTAGGACTTGAGAACTTCCCAGGATGTCTCTTTCCAAGCTCTCTTACTTAATCCGCACTTCTCTGCTTCCATCATTCCTTACTACTTATTCAGTTTCACCCACCTGCATCTAATGTGCTTCGTCGTGAACGCCATGAATACAGTATGAATACCACTGCTGGTCAGCTTGATTGATAACACTCCGGTTCATGTAAGTGCATTAGTGGGACACATCACAGAACCCTTTCAGATCCTCTAAATGAACACAGAAATAGAAGAAAAGCAGCTATAATGGTGGGTTTGATTTCGTATATCACATAGCATCCAGAAGCTCACCCTTGAAAAACCGTGACTTCTACAAATAACTGTGTGTAGTTTTTTGCAAAGAAAGTGTGATGAAGAATTCCAAGCAAAAAAAATGTTTTATTTTAGCAGCATTTATGACATCAATCAAGCTTCTGCCTTTGAAATAGGATACGGCATCCTGTGTTACCAGTGTATGCCGGCAGACAGCTGAAGGGGTGATTCATACTGTGGCATTGTTTGGTCTCTGCTACGGTTGCAATACTGTATTGTGCGTAAGCCACAGTGTGGATTTTGTGTGTGTGCTTTTGAGAGTTGTGTATAGCCTGTACTATACAGTAGGTGTGTAAAGGCAAAGATAATAATGAAGAAAACAGTGTGTAAAAGGATTAGGGTTTACTGGGCTGGTATAGCTGCAGTCTGTGTTTACTGTATGTGTTTTTTTGCAATCTATTTTCATGGCTGCATAACAGCTAGGACAACCAGCACTACCCCATGTTGGTGTTTCTTTGCTTTTTTTAGTGTCAAAAGAGGCACCAGGACAGATGCATCAAGATCAATATTCATGCAAACCTGACCCTTGAATAACTGAAATCTCTTTGTTCATCAAATTAACCCCTAAAAACAAATCTCCGCGTAGCAAAGTCATATATTCAAAGGTTTATCCCATGAAAATAATCCCTTTCCACCTCATAAAGGCTCAGATGTAACTCACCCCTTTCCACTCACTATAGCTCAAGAACTAGCCAACCTGCTATTCTGTTCTTATACTGTAATACTACTCTACAACGGACAACGGCTGGTTGTGATGTTGTAATTAAGTAATTCAGTCAGAGATGTTTGAAACAGAAACTGAAGAATAACAAAGAAGAATGGTAACAATTAAAGAGATTTGAAGTCTGAATCTGTGTTTTGACATAGTCACCAGCACACTGCAGGTCCAAGGTGAAAATGCTCAGCCGTGGCACTGGCTGCTTGTTTTACTTATGATATGTCTTCCAGCATGCAGAAAGCACCATATGGACCCGCTAACAAGGTTAAAAACTTAATTTTCACAGGAGGGGCCTTTTAATCCCTTCAGCTGCCTGAGGGTGTCCAGATAAGTACATCAAATGTCCGAAAGTATGTGGATATCCAAATTTAATACTTATATGTGACTGATGAACATCTAATTCCAATATTATGGGCATTAAAATGCTATATCCCCTCTTCTGGGAAAGAGGGGAGTTTGGAAATTCACACCCTGACAGTTAGAAAGGTTAACCACAAAATGTTGGGTGGTAAGAGCTGGGCATGCAGTCAGACTTCCAGTTCATCTCAAAGGTGTTGGATGGAGTTGAGGACAGAGACTGGTCCTTTTTTCCACACCCAAATGTGAGAACCATTCCATATACTAATTTGTATGAGCTATCCTGTAATGACTGCTTCTAGTATCAGGGTGTAGGTAGTCAGACTAATATCTCCAAATACCTACCTTCTGGACTGTAGGTATTTGGTCAGTTATACAGTTATGTGTTCACCACACTCAGTGGAAAATAGAATCATGAATATGAAATTAAAGAGCCAAGTCCCAGCTCTACCTTGAGTAGGTTTATGTCAATATTGAAAGAACTATGTGGAAGACAGAATCCTTTGGCACATAATACACATTGCTAAGGTTTGTATGGCTCAGAGTTGTTTATGAGTTGCCATTTAGATTTAACCCCTTAATTATTACTCAGCAAATAAAGACAGCTCTCTGGGATGTAGGTGTGCATGTATTTGATCATAACCTCTGAGGATTGCAAGATGCAACTTCTGTTAGGCCAAAGAAACAGAAGAAGGAAGGTTGCAGTTCTCAAAACACACAAAAAGGGAAAGTTCTATAAACTGATGAGTCGAATATATATCTATCAAAATGATGAAAATTGGAGAAAAAGGCAATATCTTATGGCCTGAAGCCCCAACTCATCTTTCACTCATGGTGGTGATTCTGTTATGGCTTGGGTACGTACGACTGCCAACTCAGTTGGCACACTGACATTTAATAATGGTTTCACTGCTGACAGAACCAGCAGGGTGAATGCAGACATATACAGGAGCATTATATGTGCTCAGATTCAGCCAAATGCATCAAAAGCCTTTGGGCAGCATTTTGTCATTCAGCAGGACAACAGTCCGAAACATACAGCTAAAGCAAGCAAAGAGCTTCTCATAGTGACGTCAGTGTCCTCAACTGATTCCATCAAACTCATGATCTCAAACTGACTAAGCTGCATTCCACTTGCTGAAGAGCAGAATAAAGGCACAGAGGCCCCACAACAAAGCATCTGCAGCAGACTGCAAAGGATTTTCCACAAACTATTAAACATGATGATTTTCTTTGACCTCATTTATATCTGTCCAATTACTTTTGAACTCCAAACTATGTGGACCCAATGGCCCAAAGATTGAAAGCGCTGAAGCACAGAGCCCAAAAGAAAACAATTTATCTAAATGTCCAAATAATTTGTGGACTGTGTTTACCAACTCTATCTCAGACACACAGCCATGCCTGAGCACATATGGGGAGTGTGTGGGAAGGATAAAGTGCATGGTTTTAATATCCGCCATTACTACAGTATTTTGTATTTTGCTGAAAAGAACAAGAAAAGCACCTCTATTCACGGAAAACATCTAAGGGTTGTAAAATGTAAGTATAATTCAGCACGTGTCAACATTTATCGATGGGTAGGATATTATTTTTATTCGTACGAAAGAAATTTCTGAATAATTTACACTGAAAAACAAGTGTTGGGTTGTTTCTGTAACCAAACTGTTGGAAGTCAATGGTTTTATTTTTATTTTTTTTTGCATTTATTAACTTGTAGTTTGTTACAGCTAACTTTAACAAATGGCATAATATTGCTAATAAGTACCATTTTGTGGGTACATTTGCACACTTTTTGATTTTGCAGTGTGTTTCTCACTTTTCTTGTTCACATGACTTTGGTTGTCCCACTGCATGCTTTAACATAAGCATTTTTAGGTAACGTTACCCCAAACATTAGCCAGACGACATACGTCAGGTAGTTAATGCTACATACTGATACACACCAGCCATCTCTCCTAGAGTAAACAAGAAAATAGAAAAAAAACAAATAAGTAAATAGAAAATAATTTACTTGATTGAAAAAAACAGCAGCATATGGATGGATTTAAAACAAGACTGACATGTGAATGTAGCTGTGAACATACTGTATTGTAGATTGTATCTACTTATGTTGCTCTGAAATTTTATTCTATTTATGTGACTGAGTTTGCAGTGACAGTTTGGTACATGGAGAAGTTAGGAGAAATGCTATTATTTATAAGTTAAAAGTGTCAAGTCAGATACAGCCATTTCTATTAACACAGCCCAAGTCACAAATTTTTAGAGAACTTAAGAGTGGCACACATATTCATGTAGCAACTTGTATTATTAGTAGTAGTATGGGGTCAGAGAGACGGGAGATAACCCGGGTAAATGGGTTCTATTCAACCCAGCAAGTGAGTTAATTTCATCCATTGTATGTCAAATGAATAACCCAGCATCAGGTCAAACCGATCTGGTACACAGTGACCCAGTGATGGAGAAGGTATGTTTTAACCTAGCAGGTTTTGAGTTAACATTTTAGACATGAAATAAAAAGGCAACGGATTAAAAGAAAATAAAAGTTCTTAACAGTTCTAGCACGTGATAAAGATAAAAGCAATGAAAGAAAGAAAATGACAAAACTAAAAATGCAAACAAAAAAGATGAAATGCAGTACCCATATCCTATTTTCAGTTTCTATTTGTATCAATATCTCTGCTCTTACATAGTTCCATAACATACCATTCTACCTTAGTTGAACTGAGGCCTATGGGACTTTATCAAGGCCTCTGGATAAATCTTGGTGTTGTTTTTATGCCCTAACATCACACAAATTACACCTTATTAATTCTGTTAAATTTAGTTTGATGTTTCCAAGAATCTGGATGTCAGAAATAGTTAACATAAAGATGGGGGGTGGGGGGCTACCTGTGGCTAAACTGGAAGCTCTCAGTTTGAAGAACAGCTTCGGGGAAAAGACAAGTGGAAATAAGTGAGAACATTAAAGTGAGGGTGTGAAAAGAGTTGAGAGTATCCAAGGTCTGCACTGAGCTATAATCTTTCCACAACTGCAGTGAAAACTACACTTAAATTTTGGGGAATGTTCTTCTTTGCACAGTGTTTACTGTGTATGTTTGATCTGTGAAAATAGAAAATAAAATTTGAATTCCAACATAATGAGTTCCAACTTTTGCATCAGAGACTTTTTCAAGGAATGAAGAGTGAACTGAATAAGAATATCATCCTTAAATTGTCACCATTGGACTCTGGGTAAAACTTGAATTTCAGCACAGCTTTCCTCACTGTGCCATCATGTAATCACTGTAGACATGGGTGGCAAATGTCACTAGCTTCAAAAGAATCACATAATTCCACGTGTGTTTTTTGTTTTTGTTCTGAGAAGAAAGCCCTGATGTGGATGCTGTACGGTTGCAACCTTTATGTTCGGTTGTGAAAGCAGCAGATTAAAATTAAAATCACACTGTACTTTCACTGTGCCTCTACATTTACGATCAGCCACATTACTTTGGAGTGCGCAATATGTCTTTGTCTTTGAAGGAAGCTTAACAAGTTCTGATTCCCGTGAAATGTGGGTAAGATAGAGCATAATGATTCTCAGATTGCTCTCACTGACATTTGCTTCCTCTTGTGGAAAAACACATAGCAAAGACACCATTTTCAATCTAGATGCACATTTCCTGACATACAGAAGTTCATTACAACACAGAGTGCCTGTATTTTTAGTATGGACAGTTTTGCAGGGGCTGTGTCATGCCCCACTACACAGGACCACACACTGTCTACAGTATGTGGCACTCAGGCAGCTATCAAGCTGTAGGACTCTTGTGCTGTATAGTTACTCCAAGTGTTTTTGTGTGTTTTTCTTTTTTACAGTTGAATTTGTACTATAAATATAGATCGTTTTGCCTTGTTGCTGTCAGTTGTCCAAGGGATTTGAATCTCCAACTTTCCAATCACGCTTCTCTGAGCTTAAAACATTGTTTAGTCCAAACACTTTCGTTAAATTGAAGGGGCAATAAAAAGTTGGTGGTTTCATCCTTGAAAGAGCACACTGGCTGGGGTCAGCTTGAGTTTGTATGCTCTACCACATCAACTTAGGGCGAATGCTATGCATGTATCTCAATTTCTTAGTCTTACCAGTTCAATTTCTGCTCAGCCAGGACGGGATCTCAATCGCATCAAACTAAGCAGAGTAGATATGCCTTTCCTGGACATCCTGATAGATTTCCAGGCCAAATGGGACAAGAAATCCCTCGAGTGTGTTCTGGGATTTTTGCCCAGTTGGACATGTCCAGAATGCCCAACAGGGAGGTGTCTGGGGGGCTTCAAAATTAGGTGCCCAGACGTCCCAACTTGCTTATTTTTACCCAAAGATGACTTTAAATCTACTGTAATTGTGTCGCTGTTAGTCGTGGCTAAAAGTTGCAGTGCTGACATTGCATATAAACCAAACCAGGCAGTAAAAAAACTGTGTACAAGCCTTTTACTATAAAGTATAAACATAACTTGCTCATAGACAAGTGTTTCTTTTTTATTATTCTGTCAGGTTCATGCCTGAATGAGTATCCTGCTCGCTCTTCAATAAAACTCGCAGCAGCAATCTTATTCAGTTGGACATTTCCACACTACTTTTAACACAGCTCGAGTCTGAACTGCATATCATTTTGTTAATAGTTATGCACACCCTATCAATGCACCTTGAGTTGTATAAAGTGATTTGAGGCATACTTTTCCCTCATTTCAGCACCGAAACTGGTCCAAAAACATCACAGGGAGCGCAAAAGACACTCGTTTGCATGCCAAAAATAATAAAG
Source organism: Acanthochromis polyacanthus (assembly GCF_021347895.1). Classification (NCBI taxonomy): domain Eukaryota; kingdom Metazoa; phylum Chordata; class Actinopteri; family Pomacentridae; genus Acanthochromis; species Acanthochromis polyacanthus. The sequence goes on along the minus strand of NC_067126.1, from coordinate 23,657,320 downwards.
CACTTTTCTCCATCACTTTGCTCTTGCTCTAACTTTATTAGAAACTGAAATGTCTTTTTAAAATGTATTTTTAGTGTTTGGGCTTTTAGCTATTTGGACAGTTTGATCAGCTTGTTGTTGTAGTTCTTTGTGTGTTAGTGCAGTATTATAATTTTACATTACTTGATACACTGTCAAGTCTCACATGTATGACAAATATCGACATGCACCTTGGCTGAACATTAACATAAACGTGACCAAATGTCCCAATGACAGAATTCTTTAACAGACTGGTCAGGATTAGCCTAGCCGCGCTAGCCCCATGTTTCTGAAGGCACAAGGGTCTAGGGGAGCTCGACAGGGAGGGAGGCGGGCTAAAAGGTTGTCTTTCAAATCACTCTGCAGCAATTGGGTAGGTATACAACCAATCAGCACAACGAATAGGCTGACGGAGTTCCTAGAGTGCCGGCGGATTGTGGCTAAGTCCCATTAGCTTCCCAACCAACAGAGCCAACTGGTATATTAAGGATTTGCCATATCCCGTCGGCATAAGTCCAAATACGTCTTTCTTCTGAATGAAACACTTCAGTGCCGTCCTTTGTTTATCTTTCAAGTTGAATTTTAGCTTCAAATCTTTAAGGGCTGTGGCCAAAGCCGAGTCGAAAGATAACTGTTTATTGTGCGCCAGTTATTTCTGTCAGAGTCGTCGCGCCTCTGTCGTCACTTAGTTACGCCCGCCTTCTGACTCTACACTTCATGGTGATTCGTCCGGCCAGTTTTAGGAGAATCCAGCCTCCAGCCTTATGGAGGGTAACTCGACCCACCCTGGCAGAGAATTAAATTCGTTGCCGTGGGTTGTCTAGCGCGGCTAGGCTAGGTCAGGATAGCAATGTCAAGTATCTCACATCCAAAAATGCCTTCTCTAAACTGTTATTGTAAATAAGTATTCAATTTAATGTTTAAAAATGCTTTTAAATTTCATATTTAGCATACTACATGCATACATCATTTAGAATAAAGCAACACATCACAATAAAGCTGCACATTGGACAACTAATTTCTGCTATTGACATTGTTTAACACAAGGTCTCCATGAGAACAAAACAATGTGAAGGCCAGTAGTTGTTTTTCTTTCTCTTTTTTCCACAGCCAAACAGATTAAGTGACATATTGTTCCCTCTGGAGTTGACCGCTTTGTTGAACATGTGATTAATAAGACACATATTGTGTTGGAGTTTTAGTTAAACGGTGCTGATGATGCAGAACACATACCGAACTAACTGATACATTCCCCTATGAAGTATGTTTCAAAAATCCATAAGGGGATTAGGCATGCATGCGATTATTTTGAAATGTGTGTAGCATGTTCTGTTTGAGTTGTGTGTACGAACTCATTGTGCAGAGGAATGTTTGTGTGCGTTTGTGTGAGACTGTACTCGAGTTTGTGCGTGTCTGTCAGAAAAGCTCATTAGCTGGTGGAATCACAGCGGTAGGTACGGAGAGGGTCCACTGTCCCTCTGGAGAGACAGAATGAACAGATGTTGACTGAGAAGAAACTGTACAATAAAACAGGACAGGACACGCAGATGAAAATTACACACTCTGGGACACACACACATTGTACACATGAACACCCTTACACACAGGAATGCTCAGAGAAGGAAAACATTAACACAAAAACAAGCACAAACACATGCTCTGACGAATAAAGCAGAGATGAAATTGTCGAGCACTGTGGTATAGACTGTCTCCCTCTCTCACACATGCACACAGTGTGGATCAAAACCAACATTAACATCAATATTTGAACACTTTGCTGCACATTCATACCCCATAAAAGCGAAAAGATATACTGCCCCGTAAAATATTGACTGTTTCCAAAATATTTCCCATGCTATTAGAAAAATGCTCTTAAGAGATGGAAACACACAAGATCAGACCAATGAGGTTCCAAAGAAGGTTGTGATAAAGTAATTTAATTCCAAAACATTTCTAGAATCAAATTCTATTTTTGTACAATAGGGGAAACAATAACCTATTAAATACAGGGCCTTGATGTTCAGAAATCAGTGTATGGGATCTACAGACAAGGCAAAATTGAATGCAAAGTTGGAAATGGAGAGGGAATAGCAAACTGGCTAAGTACCGATATAATCGATTTGTTGATAATAGAGAAAATTGAGGAACTTTTAGGAAGCAGTGGCAGCAGATACGGGTAAAAGCCAGGCGGAGCTAAGTCATAAAGGTCAGAAGGGTCAATTTACTTGCAGGCCTTTTTCTAGATATAAGTGTGTGGGTATGCATGTGCATTTTGACGGCTGGTGAATTGCTGTTTCAGACAAAGTGCTTTTGATCAGCTAGCTCAGGACTAGTGTACAGATTTATGGTGCGGTAGAAATCAGTGGGTGTGTTTTGCCATTTTGCAATTTATATAAAGAGTGCTGCCAGTTAGTCACTAAAGAAGGGGGTTATTTACTGTACCTGAAGAACTCGAACTGCTTTATGTTTATGTATGTAAGTCTGTACAGGAAGCTTACTTTCGTGTACAGTTTGTCCAACCTTTGTAGACTTCATCTACTGTAGGCATCACTTTTATCCCATGCTTTACACATGTCCAATCTGCTTATGTCACTCCTTGTTTCAGGTTTGGGAGATCACCAGCATAAAGATACTTGATGGTGAGTTTAAAGCCAGAAGACTGCTAAGCTCACCCAAGGCCATGTCCCCTTAGTTTAACTGAATGTCATTTGACACCTATTTGCAATCAGTTATAGGGCTGTGGGTGTGATGTTTGAGTGGTGTTTTAAAACAACCTCAGAATTACTGTAACCTACAGTCTTCCCAATATCATCAGCCAGGCTAAGAAATGTGAAAGGACTCTGACAGCAGCAGGAAGGCCCTGGTTTAAAACGCCTTGACCCCAGGGAGGTGTTTATGGAGATGATTTCAAAAGTCTTGCAGGGTTTCCTGTAGCCTCCTTCAAACACCTGCTTTGGTATCCTCTCCCAGCAGCTCAGTGAAATGACTGTTGGGATAACAAGGAAAAGGTTCGGCAACCTTTTCTTGGATTACCCTGGAGAAAAAGTTCAATTGCTTTGCAGCAGATATGCTGAACACCATCACTAATGTTACAGCAAAAGAGATCAGTGCTCCCTTTTACATGCAGATAGCAGATCAAAACAGGAAAAAAGGACTCCACTCACTCATTAGACCTGATGGAACCACCAGTGTTGTAGATCTGAATCAGGTAAGAAGCGATCAGGGAATATTAAACAACTTCAAAGATGTGAAGAGATGCCCCCCAAAAAAACAAAAAAGTTATGTTTTTTTCCCCCCAGAAATACCAGACATAAACAGTTTGGCTAACATAAGGAAAAAAAGGAACAAAGTGAACCAGAGTGACAATGCAGAGAGTAGACCTAATTTTATCTTATAGATTTTTTTTTTAGCTGCTTTACTTACTTTGTAGCTCACTAATATGGCCCTCCACAGTAATCTTCAGTCGAACAACAGCATCTCACAAAAATCAAGATTTTAAGGTTTACTACAAAATCTCCTGCTGAATTTTTTGTTAAATGCATTATTAGGCCACAAAACTAAGCCCAAAGAGAAGACAAGAAAATTAAAACTTCATTGGCAATTTGAGATAATTAAACAACATGCATGCTGGGTCATGGCAAGAGCCAGTCCTTTGTTCTGTGATTGGCTTAATCAGCTTTTGAAGTAGGAAATTACTCCTTCAGTGAGATTGTGTAATTTCTTAGAGTGTGAGGAGAATGGTTTAATCAAATATAATCACAATGGAATAATTAGGCCTTATCTACATCATAGCGATACAATGGAATATTCTTTACAATGAGAAATACCAGCTTATCAATCTGCAAATAGATCTAAGGCACAGTGCAGTAATTCTTTGCTCCTCTGTAATTTGCAAAAATGCATTCCGAACCTATTTTCTTCACGTTTCAACATTGTCTTGTGTGTCTTTATTAGCATCAGAGAGCAAGATTATCCTCATATTGAAAATGTGAAAACTGAACCTGATAGCAATGCTTTTAATGATCCTGTGTGGCTTGAAAACTGCTGGTAAACAGCACAGAACACAGCCAACATGCTGAGTCCACAAACATGGCCTGTAGAAGCCAGTGGATGCTGTGACTTTACTACAATGGCAGAATCAAAATCCATACAAGTCCCTGAAACCTATTTCACATCCTACTAGCTGGTAATGACAGCAGCTGCACTGAAAGACTGTGTGAACAGATCAACTAGGCTGGATGCACACACACATCTTTCAGTCCCTCAGTTGTCATGGGTACCCAACTGACTAAAATAACCACAGTTCTTTGTTCAGCCACCTGTACTACTCTTCCCTTACTTCTCTTATTTTTTTCCTTTTAATGTACTTTTTTTCTTTTAATTCTATTTCCACGTCTTTCTGCAGTCTATCTCCCATTTCGTCCATCTGTCTCACTAGATGGACTCACAAACACACAACTGTGGTTCCCACCTTTCTCCTTCTTCCAGTCCCACCTGTCTCTAGTCGTTTTCTTTCCTAATCTGCCTAACTTATCGAGCTTTTTTCCCCTATTTCTGAACACATCCCACACACATACAGCCACACAAGCAACACACACATGCACACATTTAAACACAGAAATAAGCACAAGGCACAGAGTACTCACACAAAGAGCGCACACACACACAAATACACACACTCACACACACACGAAGAGCACACACAGTGCCGATCCACTTAACCAAACCACTCTCTTCCTGAAAACGGCTGATTTGAGCCCCCGCAGCCCCTAATCATCCAATCAGGGACAGAGCAATCTCCTCCCCACTGGGCCTATCAGAGCCCTTCGTTCAGGTTCCACTGTTCCTGCGGCGAAGGCAAGACGGGCGTGTTCAGAGCGTCCTGCCACTCATTCTGGGCACGTTCACAGGGGCTTTCCCTTGCCAGTTCATTTATACAGTTCTCTGTGGTGCTCTGGGCTGCTGTGAGAAGTGGTGTCCAGTCAAGATCACACATGTACAATTTTACTTAATCTTTTATTTGCAACTAACAGCTTCCACCGTGTTCGAAATACATTCCGTGCATACTGTTTGACATGACATGAGGACCAAACTTATGGATGGATGGATGGATGGATGGATGGATGGATGGATGGATGGATGGATGGATGGATGGATGGATGGATGGATGGATGGATAGATGGATAGTTGGATAGATGGATAGACAGACTTACTTAATGAAAATATCTGACTTCGAATTGAAAAAGTCTGTCCTCAGTCTGTAGTTATTCAGAGCAAATTAAGCATAAATTACTTTTCCAAAAGAGAGAATGACAGTTAAACTTTGTTAGCAATTTGGGCTTGTTAAATGTAGTGCATACTGTGTCATGGCTTCAGCCAGTCCTTTGTGCTCTGATTGGCTTAATTAGCTTTTGAAGTAGGAAATTACCCCTTCAATGAGATCGTATGATTTGTGAGCATGTGGAGAGAAAGACTTAATCAAATATAATCAGAATGTAGTAATTAGGACTTTTATCTGTAGCATAAAGTTACAATATAATATGCTTTTGAATAGGAAATGTCTAATTACAGGACTATTGATGTACGGTGGTAAGATTATGCTTCCTATTTCATCTGAGAAAATACATGAAATAGCTTTGAGTTTGTTGATTCATCGATCAGTCACCTGCAGAGTATGTGTAGGCTCTACCCATGCAGCCATAACAGCCCTGACTCATCGAGGCCTGGACTCCACAGACCTCTGAAGGTTTCCCACGGTATCAGGCATCAAGAGGTTAACAGCAGATCCTTTAAGTCCTGTACATTGCGAGGTGGGGCCTCTGTGGATTGGACTTGTTTTTCTAGCGCATCCCACGGATGCCAAGTCGGATTAAGATCTGAGGAACCTAGAGGCCGAGTCAACACCTCGAAATTCTTGGTCATGTTCCTCAAACTATTGTTGACCTATTTTTGCTGTGTGGTAGGGCACGTCTACCTGCTGAAAGAAGCTGCCATCATCAGAGAATACCGCTGCCATGAAAGGTTGTACATGGTCTGCAAAAATGCTGGTCACAGTAACATCTGCATGAATGCGAGGACCTATGGATTTATGTTTATCAAATATAAAAATCATCTAAGTATGACTATAAAAAGGATCGAATGGAGCTTCGTGTATATTTTCTCCTGATATGCACTGGAGTAAAGAAGTGAACTACATGTACGTATGTCAGATTAGTCCGAAGTACAGTACTTGAGTAACTTGGGTTACTTTAGGCTTATAGCTACCACTGATTGTGTCTGGCTGAAAAGCAGATATGCAAAGAGAGAGAAAGCTGATGAGAGTTTGATGAATAGACAGATAGAAGAGAACCAAGTCCGAGCAGGAGATGGAGCTTTGACAAAACAGAAGCAAAGTATATTGTGCGGGTGGTCGATGGCCGTCGTCACGGTGATAACAACCGCAAAATGTCCCTTTTGTTTGGACCGATATTGCCATCTGTTCATTTCAGTGTCATGAAAACAGCCTCTAACATGCTTCATGTGAAAGGGGGTAAAGAAAACAAGTATGAGCTTTTTCAGAAAAGGGGGAGAAGAAAGAGGGCAGGTGGAATTAGCTTTATATCCGTCTGTCTGACAGTGAAAAGGGACATAATTAGAGAAAAGCAATCTCCCTTCCATATCTGGCTCTGTCTTTCTCTACCTGTACTCTCACTCAACCCCCATCTCAATCACTCTCTCACTGCCCATCTCTGAAATGTTTTTGTCCATTTGATTTTCTCCTTTTCATGCCACATAATGGCACATTGAGAAACCTCCATCCGCCCTCATTCCAGTCCTCCTCTTCTCTTCCATTATCCCCTTTTTTGTCCTTACTTTTCCTCCTCCTCCTCCACCTCCTTCCTGCCTGCCCTGTCTCTCACTTTCCACCTCTCTCTATCTCATTACTCTGACGGGGCCACCATGCTGTGATCCTGGCCATCAGTAATGGCTCATGGCCTCAGTGGATGGGAGATTGCAAATGTAGCACAAATGAAATATTAGGTGGTGACTGGGATTGTGTAAATCAATGGCTTATGAAGGCTGACCAGGCTCCTTCATCCCTCCACACATGCACATCAGAAGCTTGGCGGGTTCTTCTTATTACCTCTCGCTCCGTGGGTCAGCTTCCCCTTTCGTTTTGTTGGTAAATCACTCGTTCTCTGTTCTTTCAGTTTATCATTAACATCCCACTATTTTCTCTCTTTTTCAATTTATAAATCCCCTCTCCCTCTTTTCTGTTCCTCCCTCTCAGTCTGTTTCTCCCCCCATTGATGGGATCTGATAATGAGGACCATGACTTGGTCGTCATTTTTAGCCTCTTTCCTCTCTTCCTCCTCCTCCTCCTCCTCTTATCTGCCTCTCTTTGCAGCAGAAGGTAGATAATGGGGATCAGAGCGTGTGTGTCTCTTCCATTAAAGCCCCTGCAGGTTCATAAACCAAATCACAAATCAAACAAAAGTGCAGAGCTGGAGCAGAAAGGACTCCAGATTACAGCAGCCAAGTCTCCAAACAGGGTTTAGTAATGTCTCGATGAAATTAGTAAGGGAACCATTAAAATGGCATTTAAAAAATAACTATAAGGGCTTGAAAATGGCTGTAATGTGACTGTTGGAGCTCCAACTGCAATTTGCACAGCTTGCGCATTTGCAGACCAAATAACCACACATGTAGGCAAAAGTCAGCAAACAAAAATGCATAGACCCTTCACTCACATTCTACACTGGATGCATGAATGGAGCTCACCAGCAATTCTCTTGTCAGACTTATCAGATGCTACTTCCTGTCTGTTATGTTATGTGTCTGGAAGTTCCATAATGCCTCTTTTTGTTCTTATTTGTTTTTTTTTATCACCATCTGACTTGTTTTCATCATGTTTTCTCTTCCATCTCCCTTAATATCTTGTTTTGTTGTTTTTGCTGTGCTTCCGTCTCCTACATTATTGTTGTGCTTTTCAATGCAAACCTGTGAGCTCTCCGCCGTGCACAGAGGGGAAAAAACCACGGGAGTCATCATTAAATTATGTAAAAACAATAATTTAGTGATTAGTTAGGATGCCGTGTGTCACTTAGTGTCATGTTTGATGTAAATTTCTGGTTAATTATAATAAAAGAATGCTTAATTGTGAGTATGAAAACTACACTTTGTATTTTATGTAATTTGACAAATGCATGAATTGGCTTCTTGCCAGTTTGTTCTTAAATGTAGACACACATTCAGAGGCAGAATTGTAGTCCAGGGCTTGAATAGATAACCAGGTGGTTGCGGTGTCTATCACGTAGGCATAAATGCTTTCAAGCAGCGAGTCCCTGGTTCAGTTCCCAGCCAGCCAGGGCCTTAACTGCATGCCACTCTCATGTTTTTCTTCCCTGCATTTGCTGTCTCTGTCCAACACACTAATAAAGGCAAAACATTTATAAAATAGATGGTAAAAGATTTTAAAGAAGAGTTTAACAACAATGTGCAAGCATTCTATGTACTACATTTAGGTGTAATTCTGCCATCAAGGCGAGCTGATTAATTGAACCAGTGTTCATCCATCTATCTATTAGCAATAGACGCTTTATCCTGTAGAGGGTCATGGGGGATGGAGCCTATCTTTGACACTGGACACAAGAAATGTCCATCTCAGGGCTAAGATAGAGAGACGAACAACCATTGCTCACACCTAAGTCCACTTTAAAATCACCAGTTATCCTTCCATGGATGTCTTTGGACTTTGCGAAAAGCCCAAGCACCCAGAGAAAACCTAAAAACCTTTTCGCTGTAAAGCAACCTTGCCAACTACTGTACCTACATGTCACCCTCAGTGTGTCCATACAAGTGACTAAGAAGAAAGTACAATGCAACTCTTTTTTAAAGAGTTGCATTGCTATACAAGCAGTAGATTGGAGGTAGCCAGTAGCTTTCACTCCAATTTAGAGATTTGCCTTCTTGTTTTGTTTACTTGTCGCACTTCTACTAAAATGAGATGTTAATTTATTGTTAAATAAGCCTCAACAGCTTTTTAAGGCTGGTTCACAGTTACAGCTTGACACCAGCGACACACTGGCACTTTTTTAAATTACTGAATCACTTCAAGCATTGCAATTATAAGAAAGAAGTTGCTGCTACAAATGAGCTCATTAAAAGAAAATGAGTTGTACTTGTGTGTGTGTGTTCGTGATGTCAGCTAATCTAAATGCAGAACACTGACATTTTTGTCAAAATGCCCCTAAACCATTTATTTTCATCACAATCAATATGTTCTTATTCCACAGCAGTAAAAATGTAACCCTCTGCGTAGATGTAGTGAAATATCATCGCACAAAAATAGCTTTGACTGCATTCTTAAATGTCACCACATATTTGTATTCGTGTTGTGCTGTGTTTAAATCAGTCTCAACAGTGTCAGTGCTTTTTGCTGCTAGTCTGCGAGCGGTTCCGTCTTTCTGAAAAGCGTTGTACTTTCGGCAATTTACGAGATTCCGATAATAACATAATTATTGATTGCTTGGAAATGCCAAGAAAGGGCTATCATGATTACAACAGATGCTTCAGCAAAAATGCAAAAAGCCTGTGGACGAGGTAAAATTTTCAAGAGGCTTACTGTTGTTTCTCTGTACTTTTAGGTAGGGCTGTTTATGAGGTAATTCAGAAGTCTTCATTGCTGTCATAGGGATTGTTGTTTTTGATGGTGAAGTCCATAACATGGCAAAACTCATCATTTCTCAGTGGAAAGCATGTGGCCGCAAACCTAGTAGCTAAAGCTTGTCATTCTGCTACTATGAAGGCAACAGATAACGATGGATTGTTACTGAATAAGCCCTGAGGACACTTTTACGTAAAAGTGGTCACTACAACGCTTCTTGGCAACATTTCCTTTATCACCTTCAATCCAAATTGCATACCGTCAGAGATGGCACAGTTAGCACTAATATTGGCCTAAAAACATCCCATTGAGCACAAACGGCATCATCCAAAATGGCAAAACACCTTTCTCATTCACATTGCTCTACAGTCATCAATTAGTCTACAAACTAAAACGTCCATTAAAAAAGACCAACAAATCAGAATACGACTCTTCAATAGCAAATGTACTCTAAGTTTTCACAAAATGTTTACAGGACCTGAAGGTCAGTTTGTTTCCTCCAGGTGTTTGTAGGAGTCATTTCTCTTTGTTTATCAGACAGCAGCAGAGTTCTTATGAGTGCCTCCAAAGTGAAAGCTGGCCGCTGTAATTTCAATAATTGCCTTTAATTATAAATTATCCTCAAGATGAAGACAAAATCCAAATATCATGCGGTTGCTGCAGCTCTTTAAAGTGTTCTTAATCATAAAACTGAACCATGACTCAGCCCAATGGCACTGAGTGTTATGGCTTTGAGTTTTACTTTAGTTATTCCCTAGAAGTCAATATAGCACTTTTCTTGTGCTTTGTCTGTTCCACCCTAATTGTTTCCACCTGTGTCTCTTCATCCAATCAGCTGCTGTGTTTATATATAGCCTCTCTCTCCCTCCGTCTTCGCCTGTTTACCTGCTTGCTACCTGCGGTTTCTGTGTCTGTTCAGCTCCCCATGTCTTTTGGATTCTGCTTTCCTTGGATTTGTTTTCTTCGTTTATGGGCTTTCCCTGAGTTTATAACCTGGACCTTACAGCTGCCTTCTGTTACAGTTTTGCCTCCCTGCCAGATTTTGTCATCCACCCCACAGGTAAGTTTTATTCGTTCTCTTTTGTTCATTACGCCTGCCTGTCTGCAGTGTGTTCTGCTTTTGGGTCCTCCTTTCTGAATTGCACATAACACTGAAAGTCTTAAAAGTAGTCACAATATAATTTAATTGCAAAATTTTTTGGAAGAATTTGGCAAAAAATCTATACTAACCTCAGAGTAAATTAGAATTCTGCACCTCCACCTGGATCTGTTTCAGACTTTTGAAGATCTAAGCTATGATGGGAGACTTCAGTCAATCACAGTTGTCTCATATGTTCAGAAGAGATAGTATGTAGTCTAGCAATTAGATGTAAGACTTTTAGTTGGGCAGTTAGAGCTTTAATTCAATGATTTTTGCTTTAAGCATATGGTTATGTGGTGGGAGGGCCTTAAAATGAACTGAGACCAAGGACTACAGATGGAAATTAGCATGATGCTAAATCTGGTGCAGCCATCTTTTTAATGTAACTGCACGCTGTCCTTTTTCAAATAAACTTGAAAGAAAGAAAGAAAGAAGGCAGCTCAGTGGTCAAGGCTTTGGGCTACTGATCATGCCATTGTGCAAATGACGCAAGGGTACATGAAAAGAGAATCTCCCTTTGTGGGATCAACAGAGTGGGAAAAAAAAAAGCTCCAATGTAAAATCAGTCATTTTTGTGAATCAACAACCTGTGCGCAGATGGATCTAGATGATGCAATAACACAGACCTGCTTGGCTTTTTCCATGAATTAGACATTTTAATAACAGTTCTCACCTCGCTGCGTGTCAGTGTTCCACTCAAAGTATTCTGCCATCACTGTTCTGCAGAGACACTGTTGTTGCATTGCAGGCGCAGTACCACCCAAGACGATTGTGATTCTTTTAAAGTTAGTTTATTTCCCTCTATATGTCAATGAAAGTAGTTGCAGACAAACCTTTATTCAGCACTGACACAACACTGTAGAGAATGGTCTGGCTATGCAAGTTTGCTTTTCAATGACCAAATTATATATTAGACGAGGTGAGAATTATCACCTTGATAACCCTTACAAGGAAGGAGAAGCTCTAAACATATTGTGATAACTAAAAGCACAACATTTTCCTAAACCTAGCCAAACTGGTTTAGTTGCCTAACATAGCCAAACGGTAAGTGAAAAATGAAACTTCAGTCTGGAAATAATAGTCCCCTTTAGGATGCAAAGCCCAAACACTTGGGTGGCACTTCAGTGTTGAACTAGTGATGCAAACAGTCTTCCATCCTACTTTTGTGCTCATTGTTTGCCTTAGAAAGTGGAAATATTCTTTCAACATTGCACTGTTACAAAAAGAATAAGGGTATGTTGTAAGTCACATACTGTGTTTTTACTTTCTGTCTATAGAAACTACAGCAGCCACAACACATGTACAAAGTGTTGTGTGTAGTAAGTGTACAGTTGGGACTTACTGCTTTGGCTTAATTTTGACCACTGCAGTCAGTTTGTCGGTGTATTCTCAGCAGTTGAAGTAACAGCACAGAACATTGTGTTGGACTGGTCAGAAAAGCATGCTGGCTTGTATTTTGCAAAATCTGAATGGATGTAGTAAGATATCCTGGTGTTCTGGTGTACTGCTTTTGACATACTTTGTCTTGGGACATTCTAAACATTTTTCTGGTACTTTCCCATTACTATACCAACCCGGTCTCACGGGGATTCGTGAAACTGTCACGTAAGTTTTAGTTTCGGTTTCGTGCGCACCAACACGATTTCGTCATGTTTTTCGTGCCGCTCACCACGAAATGTTTTTCGCTGTGGTAATCACATCTGAAAGTGGTTTATACCGGCGGATTCATGACGATCTAAGCTGTCCATCGGCGTATACTGCTTGTGTGATTGCGTTTGCGGCCGCCGGACATTCTTGAAATTCCTATGCAAATTGGTAAGTGTACCACCGGCTTATGGTTAGGTTATGGTTAGGTTATGGTTATGGTTATGGTTAGGGTTATGTTTAGGGACGATGTCATGCAAAATATAGCGTTGGATTTGCCATGGTTTTACATTAAAAATATAATATACACATTCTTTTGAAATACGTTCTGAGTGGCACGAAAAGTCCGCCGTTTAAAATACATTGGTGCGCATTTCGTGGTGAGCGGCACGAAAAACATGACGAAATCGTGTTGGTGCGCACGAAGCCGAAACAAAAATTTACGTGACAGTTTCACGAATCCTCGTGAGATCGGGCTGACTATACAGTATGCTAGTATACGTAGATACTGGAATGCACTTTAAGTTTTTGTGCAATTGTGAATGCAGTTTAGCCAGAACTTCTTTTTTTTTCCAAGAGGTGAGTTTGCTAAAGTTTTGATGGGAAAATATTCCTCTTACCACCCATGGTGGTTGTGTGTGATTGGATATGGACTTTATACAGTTTCTGTGTCTGGATGGCTTGAGGAGAGAGGATTAGTTACACCTCACTGAGCTCCAGATTACACCTGGCACTCATGAGGAGTGATTAGCCTGGAGCTCCAGACCTCCCAACACACCGGATCGGTCCACCTGCATGACTCCTCCTCCCAGAAGACCCCAGCAATCACCACACACGAGTATATACCTGCAACCAAAATTTTCAGTCGAGGCGGCTGTTATTTGTGACCAGTTCGTCTTGGTGCCTCCATGTGTGCTGTTTGTATTCATGTATGTGGTTCGTCAGGTCATTTAGAGCTTCTGTTGGTGGCTGCTAATTTGGTGTGGAGCCTCAGGTCTTAGTGGAGACTGGCTCCAGTTAGTAGTTTGCCAACTTTGTGAAGAAGTGTTTGGTAATTTGAATCCTCGTGTACGGTGTGTTCAATGTCTGTGTTTTGAGGCACCAGTTTTGTTTCATTAGTTCTCTGCACAATTTGTATGAGTTTCTGTTACTTGTGGTGAGTGTTGCTACGGTATTTAAGTTTGGGTAGGGAGTATAGTTGTTATATTCTGTTCTTTGATTTGACCCAACAGTCTTTTCTTTGTTTGATCATTTATGTTCCCTTTGCTACTGAGCAATAAGTTCCTTTACCTGAACCAAATATCATCTGATTATTTGTTACATCCAGCTGACCCTAGAGGTTGGATCATAACAATTCCTCTCATATTATGTCTTTATTCCCTCTTGTGTGAATTATTTCACCTTCACCTTCATTCCTCCATCTGTACCGTGCAGTTAAAGTTCCCTACAATGATTTAACACAATGATTTTAGGATTGTTTCAGGAGATTTGACTGAGACATTCCATATATTTCAGGGGATTCTGTCTGTCTGCAGTGTTTATGTGGGCCAATGATTAATCAAGATGATTCACATGGATCGGATGTAATCACCATATTCTACATTTTGTTGTGCTCTTCCAACGTATCTCTCTTTATCAAAACAGATTCAAAATTCAGTCTGAGTCACTCCGTAAGTGTTAGAACATACTGTGACATTTTATGAGGCACGCTTTTGCATGCTTGCTACTCTCTTGCTGCGCTTCAACAATCCCAGGAGGGCGCAACATCCGAGGTCTTTCGCACTGACAAAAGGTACAGTGTTGTACCTGTGTATTTAGAAGGAAATAACTTCACGTTTCTAGTTAATCAGGTGAAAAGTTTGAAGAAATACAGAGTTTTCATGCAATAGTCTCTTAAACACACAAACTGTACCTCTAGCATACTCCCATTTTGTCTCTCTCCATCATCTTCTTTTCTCCTCTTTTCCACTTTGTCTATCATTCACTCTCTGCCTCCCCTCCCTCCCCTCTCTTCCTGTCCCCAGTGTTCATTGCCACATTGAGTTTTCACAGGAATTTGAGCATGAATCTTTAATTAGCAACAGCTGCTGTTCTTGTGTGCTCATGAGTGTGTTTATGTGAGCGAGTTTGTGTGTGTCGGGTGGATGCTGACTATTCTCACAGGCTCACTGTCACCTCAATCACAGTTTCACGCGCAAAGCAGCCCGCCAAACGGCGTACACATGCATTAGCACACGCTAACAGTGCACCCAAGTGCGCACGGGCAAAGTTTAGCATCGCAATTCAAATATGCACATCCACACATGAATGCACATGACACTTGCATCCATCACTCACCACACACACACACACACACACACACACACACACACACACACACACACACACACACACACACACACACACACACACACACACACACACACTTAATCTATGTACATTCTCCACTCTCCTTGGCCCTCTTCCTCTCTGTCTTTTTCCTCTATTTTTCCTTGTTCTCCCTTTCTCTCTCTTTGTCCTCATTTGCTCAGCTGTTGGCGATGAATTATGTATTATATCCTTATGGAGTGAGAAAAGTTAGCTTGGGGCTATCATTCCCCACTTAACGATCATTAGTTGTGTCTTTGCACCAATTAGAGCTTGGTGGCAAATCAGGTTCTTTTCACATCCATCTAACTTCTGCATAATGCAGCTCCTTGCACCTGTTACTGTTGCAGATTTAGTTGTGCTTCTACTGCAAGCAGTATGCAAGAAGGAACAACACTTTCTGATTTCACACTAAATGGTCACTGTTCACTTGCTGTTTTTATAACTGGACTTGCATTTTAGTTTGGTGGTGGTGGTCCAGAACAAGGAAACAAAAACTAGAGTGTGATGTCCCTGATGGTGTGAATACACCTGTAGATGTGAAATAACTGATAACATACACTTTATGACAAGACTGATTGTTAATTCTTGCCGTTAAGGTTCAGAACGACTCATTGCAGATGACAAGTAAGCACACACCCTAACAGGCAGACAGCTAACTGCTTCTGTCATCAGGACAACAACCTTTTTCTGGTGCATAAACAGGAAGTCGTGCTGCACCTCCTTGTGCCGACACCGAAGGTTTTATTTGTCTTCTGACTGTCCCATGCAAGTTGACTTAATCAGTCATAAATAACAGCAGGCTAAAGGCGCTACAACACGATGGGAGGAGTGGTTGCCACAATCAATAAACAAATCAGATGAACTTAATTAGTTTTGCACTGTTAGATCCAAATGCCTGTGAGGATAGCAGTATCTATCAATCCACCGCTATGGTCCAGACTGAAATACCTCAACAACTTTAGTATGGATTGCCAGGAAGTTTCCAGCTAAAATAGTTATTTACCACATTAACAATGTCTAAACTATATTTCTGATTAATTTAATGTTATCTTCATTGAAAAAAACTGCTTTTCCTTCATAAATAAGGATATTTCTAAGTGACCCCAACCTTTTGATTGGCAGTCTACATGTTACACATAGAAGATGACCTGTACTTTGCTAAACATCTGCATGTGAACAGATGTTGTAATTCAAGTCAAAGCACTATTCTGCTAAAATACAGCTTCAGAGCTAAAAATCACTGCTCAATGCAGCCTTGATACTTCATACATGTGTCACATATCCACGTCGTGGTTGTTCTGATTTGTTTCACGTGGAAGGAAGCTGAGAGGAATCGTCTCAAAATGAAAGACTGGTTCAAAGAAAGGCAGCGATGTGTGATGGTTGCCGAACAGATGCAACCAAGAACCAGAACTGAAATTTCTGAAGTTTATCACAACAGGTTCAATCCAGCCTCACTGTGATTACTTTAGGTATCTACAACCAACCCTGTCACCTAAAAAATACATTTCTATGCAACAAGACTGCATTCTCAAACAGGAAGAAATATAACTTCATTTTGAGGTGAACATATGTTTTCACTGAGAGGTAAGACTGTGGCTTCTAGTGAAAAAGAGCCTTTGTACTGTGGTAGGAGGGGAGGCATAAGTCAGCACTGTGAGTTTCAACCAGGGGACTTGGGTTAGCATCTTGTGCAGGACCATTATTCTAATGTTTAGGCATCAAAACCAGGTGAATAATTTGAGGAAAATATCATGATTTGGATTAAAAAGCACAATCCTTTCACAATCTGTTTAAAGTGTCTGTATTTTCTGTGTTTTGCAGGGTAATGAGCCATAGTCCATCTAATATGTACTTGATTGAGTGAAAGGGAGCAGCAGCAAAGTGGAAAAAAAGGCAACAACACATTGATTAGAAACATATTTCTGAGTTTTTCTGTTGCCAGCACACAAGAGGACGGATACAGGAGCAGGTGAATAAATGTAATCTAAATAAACATAACCTCTTTCCACTTTATCGACGAATACCTATTGATTGCTTCCATGCCCTGCTGTTTCTAAGATCAAACCTTTAACTTTCCAGTTCCAGCTCAGTTGGTTCTCTAACCACTATGCCTCCCTGTCATCTGAGAAAACAAGTTGTTCCCTTCACAGCACTGCGTCTTGTTTCGTCAGACTGTACCTCCTTTCTTCTCCTCTCCCTGGATCCTTTTCTCTTTCACCAGACAGCCTTCTTGCCAGGACTGGATTTTATTTTGCTGACTTCAAGGCAATTTGTGGGATAAATGTCATCCTTTCCATTATGCTAACATCGCTGCCCTTAATGCACACGCACAGACACACACACACACACACACAATCCCTGACAAACGCTTTCAGACACTGAGTTTGTGTGAGCCTGTTCCCTGTTAGCACCTCGGCCACATGTACAGTGGGTGTCATTGCGCTGCCATGGCAACAAACCATAAACTGGGGGTCATGTCTTGCCTATACAGCTGACATCCTCTGTTCTCTGATGGCTGTACAGCAGCAGTTGTAGCCACTTCTTTTCTTAAAACATGAATCACCGAAGGAGACAATAGGCGGTCTTGATCCACTGTTGCAACCATCTGCCATTGCTTGACACATGACTCCTGAATTGTTGCACGCAGTGAGGAATCCACAAAGAGATATAATAATGTGTGAACCATGAATGGCTTACAGTGCACTGTGTGAGTTGCAAAGTCCACTGCATCGTCCTGCTAGCGTTTCTCTGTGTCCACATCTTCCTCAGTTTGACTTACAGGCTTAGTGTGTTCGTTCTTCTCCACATAAAGCAGAGTGACAAAGAAAGGACGGTACAAAGGTGGGAGAGGGTGTTGCATTTCAAGGATAATTTTAATGGAGAAGTTGTTCAAAAAGTGAGTGATAAGACAGCAACAAAGGACAAGGTGGTATTATTATGACAGGACAAGCTCAAAGTGATGGGCGATAGAGAGGATAAACAAGGGGATGGACGGGCAGAGAAAAGGCTGGGGAAGATAATCATCAAGAGAGAAGTGGTAGGAGGTGGAGAAGAAGATGAAAACCATGGAAAGGTCATAGTGAGCCCTGGTCTCTCCAAAGACAAATGGGACCAAACCCTCTTCAAAGGAAAAGACCTGATACTAAAATAGCACCGCTTTGTCAAAGCTTGGGTTTCCATCAAGGCTCTGGAGTGTGTTATCATTTCTCTGTTCGAGGAAATGAATACACATGTTGTTTATCTTTTATCGTCACTCCTCTTTTATTTATCTGCTTTGTAAAATCCCACTTTTCATGGAAAGTAGGGATTTATTTGAGCAGGAATGAACAGATTGTTAAATAAGCCTGACACACCAAGAGGAAATTCACCTCTGAGAGGGGAGGGGGAAAGAATAATATTTAAAAAGTTATAAACTCAGATTAACTGGGCAGAGAGAGTTTAGCCCGGAGATAAAAGGAAAGGGAGAGAGGGGGTTGAGTAAAGTGAAGGAGCTGTAAGAATGACAAGAGATGAGATGAAGAGAGATAAAATGGATCGCTGGTTTCTATCCACAAAACTTCTTTTGTTCTCTTCAGAAGCATGCAGGGGTCATGCGGTCATCCAGGAGTGTGCATGCATGCAGGACTCTTGGATAAATCCTTGACCACACACGGGGTTATTTAGCACATATTAAGGGTTAAACTTAAGTTTTCTTGCTTTAAGAATATGATTGCATCAAACATGTGAGTTAAGCATAAAGATTATAGATGTCTGGCAGAAGAAAAAAGTCAACTTGGGAAATAGACGTATTCATAATGTTTTTGAGAGTGAGGTGAGAAGATTCTTATAGCTGTCTTGTCTGTATAGCACATGGGGAGCTGCCACCATCAGCCAATTAGCTCAGCATCACTATGCAAAGTCTGTGTTTCGTCCTTACTAGTTCCAACTCTGCTTCAAGTGTCACAGGCCCACTCGAAGCAGACCACGTCTTCTGGTTACTGCTGGATTTGTATTCTTCTGTTTCCTCTCAAAAGGCTTGTCTTCTTTATTTTTCCAAGTCAAGGGTGGTGCTTTAAGGTGCTTTGCTGCCACTGGTATTGGAGATTCTTAGTGACATTTTCATGTAATGTGGAAGTTGTGCTTCATCTAAGAAAACTAGTAAGAATGAATGGATTCATGTAGCACTTATTGGCTTTAACACACAAAGCAAAGGCAGGAAAGGCAAAATGCAACGTCACAACCAACATGATTTAAACTAGAGCATGATGGATACAAAAATACAAAAAAGGAATTTGTCAATATTAATACATATTAACAGAAAATGAATGCAAAAATAATAAAACAACATAAGAAAAGCAGTAAAACCTTAATATGAAATAGAAAGCTAAACCCTCCTGTTACCTTCAAATTTACTAACATCTTTTATCCTTGTGGTCAGTTTGATTTGAAGTGTTACAATTAAAATTTTTCCCCAGGTTTATGTGCCAGGTACTTTATGTCTTCTAAGTAGCCCTTTTAATAGAACAACCCTCCATTTGGCATTTCCCACTCCAGAATACCAGAAATTTTGCAGATCACAATAAAATCTCACTGACTGATTTGAAATTGGAGAGAGCTATCTTTTTGGTGTCTTAATGGCTTTATATTATTTCAATGTATATATTTTTGGTCTCTATAATGTGTATGGAATAGCAACCTGTATTATGTTTGTGATCAATTTGACCCCAGGAAAAATGAACAGAATTTCAAAAGTTCAGGGCCCTAAAGCTTTTTTGAAGATTATAAAATTGCATGTTATTGTGACCTCAATATCAACCACAACTAAATTGAGTAAAATGTTGATATTTCTTATCGGTTTTCTACAGCTACAAGCCCGTGGTCAAATTGACCCTAAAGAACACTGGTGTATACAACATGTGGGTAGGACAGTGAAAACAAATCATCACATTAAGTTTATATTTACCCAGCCATCCCTGTTCAATTAGAAAAAGTCATTGAATATGAAAATAAATAGATATTCGTTATTTATTTAGAGAGAAGACATTGAATGGGGTCAAACTGACCCCAAAGATAATAGGAGGGTTAATAATAAAGAGATAACAACACATAAAAGAGAGTCTATACAAACAGGTTTGAAGAAGCAAATGAAAATAAGTCCCAAAAAAAATATTCTCAGACAGGTCGTTCCAAAGCTCTAGATTGAAGCACTGACTTGGGAACAGTCAGAAACGGCCTCACCTGAAGATCTAAGGCTGCGAGCTGCCTCTTGTGAGGTCAGCATTGCTGCTATGTAACCTGAATCTGGACTCTGATGTGCATTAAAAGTGATCAGTAACATTTTATAATCAATTCTACAAAAGAACAGGGAACTGATGGAGAGGAAAGTTAAAATGAGAGAAGTTAAAATGGGAGTGATGTGATGTTGCCTGCTAAAAGTCTGATAAATTAATCATTTCACTTTGTTTTCAGTTTATGCTGTATTCAAATCATCTTTTAAAATCAATAATAAACCTAAATTAGAGATTTTTAAAGAATAGATTCATCATATTTAGCCACTGGAGTGAGGAAAACCTCACTGTATGAACAAAAGTTTTGTTTACTTATACAGTCCTTACATATTTAGTGTACAGACAACATCAAACTTTTCAAATGACTCTCTACAACACATAGAAAAAAATGCTTATACCCTTTAGGGTTAATATTTTTGCAAAATGCATGCAAATCAGATATGTCAAACTTTAAAAAAAAAAAGAAAACTTCAACAGAAAATATGCAGAGATAAAGGGTTCCTGCAGAATGCCAATAATTAAAAATGGATGTTTACGTAATGTGCACGACCATCCAGTAAAAGTTCGAAGGAAAACTGTGATTTGCACCTCTATTTCTTCTGGAAGGTTAAAGAGTCAGACTCTGAGAAACACTATTGATCTGGTGTAGCATTAACATTCACGTTGACATCTTTAAAATGCAGTGCCTGTCAGTGAAGCATACTGTATGCCACAAGGTCAGAGCCAAACACATGCAGGCACAGGCATAGAATTACAATAGATAAATAGGACATTTTCTCTGCTAAATATCATCACTTCCTGTAGCTGGTTCAAGAGGAACAAATGTGCTTTTTTCTGTCTTTTTCTTCTCTTTTCTTTCTTTCTTTCTTGCCTTTTTCTCCATTACTGTACTTTCGGGTGCGATTCTTGAAAAATGACCCTCACACGTAATGAAAGGCAAAGAGAGGAAAAGTACAAGTTATCAAAAATGTGAAAAGCTTTGAAAGGTCAGCGTGTGCATGTGTGTGTGTGTCTGTTTGTGTGTGTATGTGAGTTCAGGCAACAATCACACTTGAATGCCAAACGAAATAGACTTTTCTCCTTCTTATTCTTACGCTCTCAGCACAGAGCCGCTAAAATCCTTCTGTTACACACCCATTCTATTTCCTTTTCACAATTTCTATTTGGCTCTCCCTCTTTCAGCCCTGTGACCTGTTCAAACCATGACCTGTTGAAAATTCAATCTAAGAGTGCTGCGGTGTCTCTCAGATCCCCCCCCACCCCCCCACCCCCTTCCTCTTCGCCACCAAACCCGACCCCCACGTGAAGCTAGGAAGTTGACTGGTCAACCCAACTACACCCAAGCAAAGGGAGCTGCAGAAAAAGACAAAGTGGGGAGTTTTGAAGGAGTGTGAAGAAGAAGGATATGAGTTCCTGTGGTTTCAGCAGCGCCACAGTCTCAGGCCAGTCATATACTATTCATTTTCACAGTAATATCTCGCACGCTGCGGACGCAAGGCTTCTATTTTATCAAAGTGAACAGAGGAATGGAATTTCATATGAGGCGAGTATGAAAATATTGTGCCTAATAAATAGATCTGTTGGTATTTTCTGAGCTCGCCTCAGCTTTGTAGAACACCGTATGAAGTTGAATATACATTGCTCCTCAAAAATAAATTCACTTCTCCTCACAGTCAGGGATGAATATTTTCACTTTCTCATCTTCTCTTTGAGCCATATCTCTCCTTTTTGGACTTTTTTCTCTCTTCTTTTGTCTGCCTCTCTTTTCCATCATTTGTGTGTGTGTGTTTTTTTCCCCCATTTTCTATCTCCATTTCCCTCTATCCTCTGTCTGCGCGGGTCACACTTTCTCTCACCCTGCTGGATGGAGAAATAACAACATCATCTGAACTCCGCTCCGGCAGGCTCGGGATTGATTTACACAGTTAATGATGGTGTAATCTGGTGTGCACAAACGCATGCATGTACGACTATCTTGCTCTGCGCCTGATTTTCTTGAAAACATTCGTATGAGACGGAGGAAGGGAAAGGGAAGCGAACCGAACAGCATGTAAGAGAAAGTGTAATAGAGGGAAACAGAGTGACATTAAAGCCGAACACCATCTACAAAATGCGAAAAATCTAAATGGTCTTTTTTTTTTTTTTCTAAAAGCTCTGTAATAAAAAGCCATCTTGTCACAGCAAACCCTAGGGGGAGCACTTACAACAATGCACAGAATCCGACTGAATGGTTGTTCTCAATTTTGAGAAACCAAATTTAACATTTAAAGCCCTAGTTTTTGCTTGTACAGTTAATTTTTACCATTTACTTGCTGCATAAGAGGGCAGGGAACAGAGAAAGAAATCTTTTACACATATTTCCCATTATTTTTTTGCCAATTTTCATTTACATTGAATGTTGTGGTATTCCACTGTCTCTTTAAAGATTTCTTTTGGGACCCTTTAATGGTATTTTTTTTCTCTTGAAGTGTACTTAGTTTACTTGTTAATCAGCACGTCAGCATTACTTGCTGCTTGAAATGATGAGGAACTGAGCCAACAATGTAACTGCAGAGCATAAAACCAAAAATAAAGACAGGAAAGATGCCACAGTGATCCACAGGAGTTAGGGAGAGGACGCTGATAATTCCTCATTCATTAATAATTACAACATTTTCACATTAACCATCATCATGATCCAATGTTCCTCACATGAAAATGAATAATTCATATTGGGAACCAAGACATTGTTTTAACAGTGAAAGCAGTGTGTCTACTTTGTTTGAAAAACGCCAAGAATACCCATTAATCTATCCATTTGCTGTACCAACTTTGTAATTGGGGGTTACCCAACTGATGGAGGTTAAAGAGCAGGTTACCGGCTCAGCACAGGGCCATCACAGAGAGACAGACAACTATTCATACTCCCTCTCACACTAACAGTCAATTTAGAATCACTTATTTCCTACTATGCATGTCTTTAAACTGTGAGAGGAAGCAGAGGACCTAGAGAGCACCCACTGGCCCCAGCTCCACCAAATCAAGCCCCACTAGACCAGAAGTACTGAACCCTGGACCTCTTAGCTCTGCGTTTCTTCATGTCCTTCAAGCAACATCTGCTGAAAACGAGCAGATCATGCTGGAGTTGAAGCTTATAAATGCTGAACAACTTTAACTGAAATTACTACAATGTAAAAACGAGAGTGAAGGTATTGGAATTGACTGAGTCTAGAGCTCTGAAAATGAGAGCACATATGGCTACACTGGCAGCAAACCGGCTCTTATGTTGGCATTATGGGCAAGCCAGACACAATTCCAGCCTATTACATAATATAGTTTGTTTAGCCAACGCACTGTCTTTACTTAAATCAATGAGAAATATAAACACAGCAATTGGACCAACCACAGTTGATGGGATCTGCATTGCAGCAATATGTAGGTACATTTTTGGGGAGGTGCACAACATAGAGTAGTGGATGTGGGTAAAGAAAATGCAATTTCAGCTTATGTGCCTCATTTATGAATTGCTTCAGAATTGGCAGGAGGTGTATGAGGTGGATGCCAGGCTTACAAAATGCTTGACACTGACACCACACAACAAGGTGCACAACTAGACACTCATGTGTAGTTAGCCAAAGGCAACCAGAGCACTTAGATTACCCATAGGGAAATGAAAAGCCAAGACGTTATGTCAATGAATATGTTGCTAGTATATGGTCAGTATCAACACATTTGGGACATGCCACAAATATTAATAAATGACAGTCCTCATTATGTTAGTACTTCAAAGCAGTTGCAAGTAGTTCTCCTTCCAGTGTATTTTCTGTTGCATTTTACTTGTATAGAAATATTGTTTGTATTACAGAGGGTTGACTTTAACACAGGGATGCATGACTTGCTCTTTCATTGTATTGAACTCCAGAAGCGCACATATTGTGTCTATTTGAAAAGCAGCGGACCATTTGCATACAGGAAGCGCCCAAACGAATGATTCTTTGCAATTGCTGCCATTTATAAGGCAGCTTAAGAGTTTACACTTACAGTAGGTGGATATCTAGAAGTGCACATACATATTATGCTCCAGCTTAAGGGCATCAACACATTGCATTCTGTGTAAAATTCTTTGAACTGCTCGGGGATTAATCCAAAGCAAGAGTCTGTGTCAATCTCTGCTATTATTTGCAATGACAATGTTAGGATGAATAAAGCAGGCCAAGACATTTCCAGTGAGATGGTGTGTTTAACATAACAAAAGGATGTTTTCCCCTGCATCTTATTCTGTTTCCTGAAAAACCTTGATTTCATTCAAGCAGTCAGTTAGTTTGCTATCATCTTTTCTTCTTATTGCCTTGTTGTTTAAGCCCCCATAAGCCCCTATCTTTTTCCTACCCTTCACTACCTTTCTGTCTTTCTGTCTTTCTTTCTGTCTTTCTTTTATTATACTTTCTGCTCACTTCCTGTTTCCCTATCTCTTTGTTTCTCCGTTTCCTCTCCGAGGATTTGCCCCAGACATGAATGTTTTGCATATTCAATTATTTATTTATTTGTTACGTATTTGCATGAGGGCAGAGGGGCCGATGGTGTGTGTGTTTGTGTGGACCGGGATGTGTGTGTGTGTGTGTGTGTAGGGGGGCCTGGATAAGAGAGGTTAAAGTATAAGGATGATGTGGTTATGGGTTTGCAATTAATGAATTTACATACGGTAATAGGGAATGTTTGGCAGACAAAATGCTGCTCCCAGATGGGAACGAGTCTGACCTCTGACAAATGGACTGATCACAGAAGCAGAGAGAGAAGGGAAGAGAGACACTGACCTCAGAGAAAACAGACCGTTCTCCCACTTAATTTCACAGACACTCATTTACAGACGTTTTCATAAGAGAGAGCGCAAAGGGAAAGAGATTAAATTGCTTCATGCATTGATAATACCTTATATTTTGCATTAGATGGAGGCAGGACAGAGGCAAAGAAAGCGAGAGGCAGAGAGATCGAAAGACTGGCCAATCTCTGGGCGATCGCCTTAATTTCACAGACGCTCATTTACAGGCGTTTTCATAGAGGAGGGAGAGATTAAATTGCTTCATGCATTGAAAATGTCATATTTTTTGTAAAGGAGTGAGGAAGGAGATAGAGGGCGTGAACCCGATGGTCTTTTGGTCCGCAATTCCTCTGAATCCAATTCACAGTTAGACTGCTTCCCATTCCATTGCCCTATTCATCAGCTCACATCAAATTCTTATTGCGCTGATATAACCAAGTGCATTGATTCAAAGGGCCAGGCTGGTGACATTAAATTTTCTTATTGTCAACAAATCCTATAAAAATACCAAAAGCAACAATGAATTGATTCTACTGTTGCAACTCGGATTGTATTTTGTTGCAAATGTGTATGTATTTCCCCCTCTGAGTGCAAGCCTGCATGGGTCCGCTGTGGATGTGTAGGAATAGTTTGCTGAGGCGAGGAGGGAATTGGTAGATCGCCTGTTGACTCCCTCAGGTGATTGACTTCTATTAGATGGCGGCTCAAGATATAATGACCCAAGATGGTGTAACCCTTGAGGAGGAACAATACCTGTCTCCCTCTATTATACCTTCTTTTATGTTCATGTCGCTTTACCATGCTGATGGCTTCTTCGTTCTCCAGGAATGTAGTTGGCAGCAGTTCCAGTTAGAGAGGTAATTTATTGTACTTTGATTATTTTTTTTCTATTTTTGCACCCTTTGTTGCAGCACATTTCTACACTGTAAAAAAAAAAGAATAAATAAAAACAAGAAAAAGAAAATTCCAATTGTATGAAATTGGAATTTATGTGAAATTTGGTTGTAGTTTGCTGTTTTTGTTTGTTTTTTGTATACTGAAGTCTGTAGAAATAAAGAAATTGTGTTTAAAAAAACAAGCCAGTAGTTTTTTTTTGTCTGTGAATGTATTTATTTATTTACAGTTTCTTGAGTTTCAATTAAAATTTTATAAAATGTTGTGCTTTTTATGTGGCAGCCATTGGTGCCAGTCATTTGACTGCTTTTGTTTTGCCTTTTTTGTATACTAAGGTCTGTAGAAATATAGAAATTGTATTTAAATAAACAACCCAGCAGTTATTTTTGTCTGAATTATTTTTTTTAAAATAATCTCATGATTTAGAATTTTCTTTCTTTCTTTCTTTCTTTCTTTCTTTCTTTACAGTTTTTTGAGCTAGAAATACATTTTTTTTATTTTATGTTTTTTTTAATTTGACAGCCCTTTTGTGCTTTTGTTTTGCTTTTTTTTTTTTTTTTGAAAACATAATGGAAATGAGCAGAGTTTATCTAATCACAGCATTTGGAGTCAATCCCACATGCACTCACCATTGTCATAAATGCCCATGGGTAGAGTAAATGTACGGTATATTTATCAATAGCTAAATTTATTCCCCAAATGTGCACTATTTATGCTAAAATCCTCAGTGCCCAGCTGTTTATGAAAAATGAGCCAACATTACTTGACCCACTTTGAGAGACTTGCATTTCAGTTATAGAAACTGGGCTTGGGGCTGAGTCCCCAGGGCACCACATGAAAGTATTAAGACACAGACTAACACAATGTTTTGATCTTTTTGGCTGTGATGACACTAATAAAAGATTTTTTAAAGCCTATTTTATTCTTCTTGGGTAAATTACAGTGTCATAGGTAAAGCTTCACATTATTTGCTGAAATTAATTTTGTGTATTCAAGAACTTTGTTTCATTTTCCTTAGCTTGAAAACTGTGTATTGCATGCGATCACCAAAGCAAGTCCAGATCTTTTCCCACAGCTGCGAAGCCATATCTGTTTTGTCGTGCTTGATCAACCTACAGCTCTTTGGATTCACTCAAGCATTCAATGCGGCCAACTTCTCCCCGTACACTTAATGTAAAAATGTATATTTGTTGGCATAAATTACACAACTGAATTAAGATCCCTTTTTGATTTGTATTCTCCAACTGAAGCCATACGCTGCTCGATGTATTCCAACTTTGCCGTGTGACGTTAGCGGTGAATGGAGAGATCACTGCACAGTCACGTATGAAACACACACAGAGACACACACACATATCCCCGTCACCACAACTAATAGGTTCCACGAGCTGTCGGAATAATTCTCTGCTTGTTATACACACATAATTAGTTTTTAAAGTAGCTTTGCATGAATATAGTATCAATTACTTCCTCTCGCTTCGTTATCCTCCTTGGAGACAGGTGGATTTAGTTGGCTCACATTTTCTGATGTGACAGTGTGTTAATTGAGCTATTAGCCAGAGGTGTATGTGTGTGTGTGAAGGAGAGAAAGAGAGATGCAAACTAAAGGTGCGTTCAGGTTCAGTTCATGTATGTGTGTGCATCTTCACAGGTGTTTTGTTAGATTTTTCTCTCTTTCTTGTCTAATTAACACCTGCTAACCGCACCAGAATGATAGGTGTGAAATTCAGAAATTTCAGTGTTTTTTTCAAATTTTATTTTACAATGTTTCACTCTTTCTGTGTCTTGTGATACATGTACAAATGTACAAATCTGAATCTAACATTTAATCAAGAAAATGTGTCATTTTGATAGGAATAAGCTGCTTCAAGGAGCAAAAAAACAAGAGTGAAGTAAGAGGATCCTTCTTTTTTTCTTTCACTTTCCTTGGATGTTCTGAGCTAACTGTGCCTCCGTCTTTTATATATACAGTGAAGAGAATTTCACCCACATGTTTGTCAGCCAACGGTAATATTCATGGGAAATGTTACTCATGGCAATTTGTGCTCCATGCTGACATAGCATAAGCAAAAATGAAATTAAATGACCCTGCTCTGCTTTCAAGGTTTTCCAAGCCATCACTGCTAAAGGAAATGATTCATTTTCCTTCCTTATCCACCCTGTTGTCACTTTCTTTTGTTTTGCACAGAATAAATTAAAATATTGCTTTATTTTCTTATTAGTTATTTAAGTATCTATTCCAAATTGATGACATCTAATCAAGTTTATAGCTTGTCGTGTAATGCACAGGCCTCTTCCTCAGTCAAGAATGTTGAATTTGTTGTATGGGAACCTGACCATTTCAGTGACCTTCTGGTGTTTCCAAGCTGTGCTGACCTCTCAGAAAAGGAGGAAACGTTGACCAGTCCAGGAAGCAATGTGAGCAAAAAGCTTTTTCAAACACCATTTAAAAGTTAGAGGATTATTTATTCAATGATAGATTTTAAATAAAAGTAACAAACGGCACTAAATAAAAGGTTATTAGATATCTTGCAGGTGTCTGTTTAATTTGTGCCATCAAAATAGCTTGAAATGAAAAAAAGTGTTTGACTCATTCAGTTTTAAAATGACTTCACAAATGCATAATTGTCTCTCAGTATGATTTTCCATTGTTCACGTTTGGGTTGTTGCTTCAGTGTTTGACTTTTGATTAGGAAAAAAAGATGAGTCCCTTTTTATTTTTCCATTTCTGTACTGTGTGCTTGTGGTTGGATTGTACCTTATCCGAACTTCTTAATTTTAAAATTTTTCAAAGCATAAATAATTTTAATTGAGACACTTCGTGGCACCAAATCACTTCTAACTCCCAATGGAATCTAATTGCTTTCTGTGTGTGCTACAGCACACATATCTACTTTGTAAATCACTTGTCCGGAGTGGTAATTTGAAGAGGGTTGATGGGAGAATAAAAAACAATAGAAACCAAATTTTACAATTTTTGCTTTCAGGAAAATGCATCAGTGTCAGTGTTCTTAAAGCAGACAGCCACACTAAGCTACAGATTAGTCTGCAGCACAAGAGCCGCAGACACAACAACCCACATTAGCTGCTCAGCCACAGATTAAAAAAACACCTTCACTTTAATGCACGGTTCCACGGTACGTTCACATTCTGAAAAATTCACCCGCGCCTCCATCCATCTATCCATTTATGAAGAGTCCAGGATTCCCAGTGGTGCTATAAATGGTTTTTATGCTGCTCTGGATAGTGGCAAGGGTAGCACATATGTGACACATTGAAGATCTCTGCAGGGACAAGGGGTGATCGATGGGGTTGCTATTTCTAGTGTGTGTGTGTGTGTGTGTGTGCATGTGTGTGTCAGAACATGCAGTGGACGGTTCTATTGACAGCGTGCTATTCTTTCTACTGTGCAGTGGGATATGGGGCCTGTCCATTTGTTTGTATATGTGTGTGTATGGGGCACTGGGGTTTAGGGGTGTGGACAGAGTGTGGTTGATCGAAATCCCCCTGCTGACAAGTTCTAGTATTGATTTGTCTGTATCTGTGCTCCCCCACCTCCACCACACACACACACACGCACACGCACACGCACACACGCACACGCACACGCACACACAGGACTGCAGGATATAGGAAAAATCTTTCAGTAACATATAACATTTTGAGCACCAGGGCAGAGCATTTATTTTGTTAATTTAACTTATTGATGGGATCTGAGGCTTTAGAATGCAGCACAGCGCAAGCAGAGCAATGTGAACAGGCAAAAATGTTCCACACAAAATACATTAAGACGCTATTGAAGACATTGATATTTGACGCACATTCTTTATCGCACAAAAACCCCCTGCAGTTTGCAATGTAAGTTCATTCTTTTGTCAGCTCATTATTCAATGCGTCCTATTTCCATAATGGATTTTAGGGCTACAAAGATTTTCTGTGGGTTATATGCTCACAATGAAGCTGGGGTAGGTGGAATTACATAAATGAGATCTGAAAACACCTACAGTATGCTGCAGCTCAATATAATATTCATGCGGTGCTGGTAGAACAGAATCTAACCTTGTCCAAATTCATCCTGCTCCCTTGTATTGTCCAAATGCAAATATGAGGCTAATGAACTTAAAATATTCGCTTACAGAAATATTGTCTATATCAAACTGTCTCTTCAGTTTTTCAGCTTGCTGTAATAATGTGATTTTAAATATGCATTTTCAGGCCACTTAAGGGCAGACAACAAGTTGTAGTAGAAAAGCACTCAGAGAGCGCAGTACTCTGCCAAGGTTGCTCATTCCTACAGTTGGCATTGTCAGAAATGCAGCCTTTTTTAAAAAAAAAATAGAATGCAGCATTTGTTCATTAGTTATTGGCAATCAGAAATCACGGCACCATAGAATGTAACCATTTAATGTAGATCTATCCACAAACAAAATGACCTTGGGCTAAGCACAGGCATGTGTCATGCATGTGTACGTTATGTATGGATACCAAATTGCGAGACCTAAATATGTGGCAGGTGGCGAGAACTGATGAGACTTGGAAACACTCGCACAATTTAATCAGTTGTTCTCATAAAGTCCACAGCGGTGGATTTGTAGTCGGAGGCAGGCAGCTGACGTAGTGTTCACTTGTAGTCATGATTACAGTGATGCCATGCTGCTATCTCACAATGATACAGAAATCTTTAGCAAATCCATGGATCCAGACTATAAGCTGCATCACTGCCAAAATCTAATCACTTGGTCCTTGTGTCATTTCTGACTTTTCCTGAAAATTTCATCCAAATCCATT
This sequence comes from Acanthochromis polyacanthus, assembly GCF_021347895.1. NCBI lineage: Eukaryota > Metazoa > Chordata > Actinopteri > Pomacentridae > Acanthochromis > Acanthochromis polyacanthus. The sequence goes on along the minus strand of NC_067126.1, from coordinate 23,626,751 downwards.
TTTGAGTCATGTTGCTAACAGACAAATCAAAGCCGATCGTCACATGACTGCTGCATTTCTTGGCGGAGTATAAAACAACACTGAAAAATGTAACCTTAGTTAGTTATCAATGCATAATGATGCACATATTCAGACAAAATTAGGTTTAATTTGTGGTTTTAGTCTAACCACCTGCCAAATGTAAGACTCTCCTATTCACACTTTTGTGGAGGAAATAAATACTTGGAAATGTCTGCTCAAAAAAGGTGCATCTGGAACCACTGGAGATGACAGCAAAGAGAGCACATCAATATGATGAAACATTCCTAATGATACATCATGAGCAAAATAAACAGTTTGCAGTCTTTGAAACTACAGTGTACAGATGCCAGCCTCAAAAACACAGATTTAAACTTTAGGGGGTTTCATGTGGAACTAACCCAAGGAACCAATTCTGTCAACTTATGGGACTGAACTTTCTGTATTATTATTGCGTGTCCGAATGGGCTTCCAGGCAAAACACAGATAGCTGCATTACTCCACTATTACAACTTGCAATTCACTTGCGCATAGTTTAACTGTGGTTGAGCAGAACTGTAGGTAAGCTGGTGTGCTCCAGCTGCAATGAGCAGAAAGGGCTTAGTGGAGGAATATGTAGGAAAGAGGATGTGATAGTGTGGAGATACATCAGATATATCAGGGTAATTTTCATCTGAAAAAAAACCCACTTCTAAATATGTTCAGATAGTTTGAGATTTTAGACAGTAAATCAATAACTGGAAAGGAACTTTAAGTCGATGTGATGCAGCTAGTATTTTATTACTATGTCTCAAGAAGGAAACACATAACTAGAAATAAATCCAGCTTATCATACATCATCAGAATGCTCTTTGTTCTTTACATTACTCCATGAGCAAATGGATTTCAAGAGTAGAATTTGGGAAGTATTTTTAGGAGCTTTGGGTGGTCAAATGGCCTGTCCACTCAAAAAAAAAAAAGAAGCTTCAGCTTATGGAGAGCATGTTCCTCTGTTGTTGGTAGCATATATTTAACAGAGAGTTGGGATCTGTCAAGATCATACTCATTATTGCCAAAAATTCCCCTTTTGCAGTCCAACCACACAGGACCTTCTATTGCATTCAATCCATGTGGACATTAAAACACTAAACTGTATGTTTATGCTTTATTGTTACAGATCACGTGGAACCAAGCCAGCCTGCTGTCCTCGGAGTTGCACAGAGCAACAGCAGAAGCCTTAAGCACGCTTTCACTGTGTGCAGCATTGCAAATGCACTGCATCTTCTAAATGTACTATAAATGTATATATATTCGCTTGCCTCTATTTAGTCTCTTCAGAGAGGAAAATGAAAACAGGGTGGAACCATGAATTCTGAGAGAGCGTGTCCGGTCCAGTACAAAGCCCAACAAGTATTATATGAACATTAAGCCAAATGGATGGCCTGAAATTGTAGTGTTTGTGAGTGTTACTGTGTTAGTGGCCCCATCTTATGCCAGATGTGCCCCCCCCCCCAACCTCTGAAAGCTTTCCGGTGCTACATTTGATGTGAGGCTACTTACTAACATGATGGATGATGAACACTGAACATTAAAATTCAGCGGTATTTTAGTGAGAGGGGGTGATGGGGACAGTGAGTAACAGACAAAAAAAAATGACGTGTTCATCTAATAAAATACTTTATGTCCAGCATGTACGTCTTCCTTGTGTGTGTGTGTGTGTGTGTGTGTGTGTGTGTGTGTGTGTGTGTGTTTTCATCCTGCATTCATTTTACCAGCATCTTAAAATGCTCTCCTCTTTCCCACTGTGCCCTTTCATTTTCTTTCTTTTCTTTTTTTGAAGCAGAATATGTTCTACCACATTGATTTGTTTGCCGGGGTCTGGATGCACCTGGCCCAGCAGCGGGGGAGCATTCACATCCTAGCATGTTCACTGTGGTTCTTAACGGTTCATAATGGAGGAGGCACGACAAAGAGCACTTCTGAGGTTAGTATTTTACCATATGGGGTGAGGAGGGGGGATGAACAACCATATGGATCTGCTGGGCAAGGTTGGAATACAAGTGCGTGAATAGGAAATAAGGCCGAACTGGGAATTGTGTTCAGCAGCTGGGCTGAGATTTGGTGTAAGGACTGAGTAGTCAGACAGAGCGTGCGTATGCCATGGATTATTGGTCAGCTGCTTTTTAAAATCTTAAGCTAAAACAGCGCACTGAACAGGTTCATGATGCTGCTGTTATCGCATGTCAGTGAAGCCAAAATCTGCCAGTTCTGTTTAGTTCTAGTATGAGCTGCATTCTATGTATTTGTGCAAACTAATGCATCAGATATAACAGTTGTTTGTTTGCATGAATCTATTTTCATTCTGCTCGTTTTGTTCATTATGTTTTCTCTTGTTTACTCTTTTTAAGAGATGACATTACAGTAAGTTGTTATATGTGATTGTATGTGGTCATATTTGCTGATTTCTTTATTTTCTTAGATGATTTCTGTCACTTTTTTTTTTTTTTAAATCACAGTTTAAAACTGCACATCTGTTATGTGAACTTCTCACAATCTGTCTGCATCGTACTAAAGAAGGGTAAATCTTTTGCTGGCTCCAGCCCCCCCCGCGACCCTATGAGGATAAAGCGGTGTATAGAGAATGGATGGATGGAAATCTTTTGCTGTGCTGTGTTTTGGCCACCTCCATACAAGGCATGATACTACATTTATCCATTCAGGTCTGGAAGTCGTCTCAGTCGTAGGCCTTTTTCACAGCAGACTGATCACAGTAGTGAAAGCAGGTGTTACTAATAACATTAAAGACCCCCTCTGGTAAAAATCTAGTTTTTTTGCCTTGTTAACACGTCCATATGGTGGTTTTATACGCTAGAAGACATATCACGAGCAAACTAAGCAGCCAACGCCATGGCTCAATATCTCCACCTTGAAACTGCAGTGTACCGAAGACAGTATGTAACACAGATTCAGACTTCTGGGGCTTTACAACCAGGAAGGAAAGCAAGATGGAATTATGATTGATTATTTAAATAGAGAAGAAACTTCTCAATGTTAAACTTTGATACAAATAAAATTTGATACAAATAAGCTTTTAGGGGCTCAATTATCACAGTTGCCCCAGAGAGGGAGTTATTATATTTCAAGTGTACACATCTATTGTGTTAAGTTTCCACAGCCTGACTCTGTGGCTGTTTGGCACTAAGGAAGGGTGGATCTTTTTCATTTTGCATGTTGGCCACCCATAGGCAAGGAATAATACTACATTTATCCACTGGTGTGGATATGGTCTCAATGAAAGGCCTTTTTCACAGAAGACTGATCACAGTAGGAAACGCAGGTGCCACTAATAACATTAATAATGGTTGCACTCACTTCAAGTGTCCCAGTAAGCCACCGACAGTGGGCCAGTGAGCCAGCCTTCACAACACCAGGACTCTGAAAGGGAAGCAGCTGAAATGGAATATAGTTATTTAAAATTTTCAGGGTTTCACCTCTGCCAATATGTGAAAAAACTACATTTCTTCAGTGAAAATGTTTATTGGTAATATTGGGAAAATGTAAAAAAAATAAATAAAAAAAGTCACACAGAATACGTGTCAAGTTTAAACTGATGCTTACAAATCACATAATCCATCCATTCATCCATCAATCACTGTGTAATCCTCTATGTAGGTTAATGGGTGTGCCGGAGCCTCTCCCAGATGACTCAGTTCGAAAGCAGGCGACACGCTGGACAGGTCACCAGTCTATTGCAGGACCACACATAGTGACATAAAACCAGGCACGCTGACATTCACACCTATAGGGACAGCTTAGAATCGCCAGTCAACCTCCAGTAAACCCAGTGAAAGCATACAAACTCCAGACAGAAAGATCCCAGGCCCAGGAGCAAACCATCTTCTAGCTGTGAGGCTAACAACTGAGCCACCACTTATCCCCAAATCACAAATCACACAATAAAAGAATTAAATTGAATTGGTATTGGGATGAAACAGAATGCAATTGAACTAAATAACTGTCATTCTTTTAATATTTATTTTTTATATAATTTACAGTGTTTTGATTGTGTTCATCTGCAACTGAATAAACATCTGAATTAACCTGTTTAATCCCAAATTTTTCCCTGAAAAATGGGTGTAGGCAGGACATAAAGAGGCCTAGTCATGTAACCATTCACACTAGTTACATTACATTAATGTAATTTATAGGAGACAACCTTTTCTTTGATTTTAAAACTTGCATTAGCTGTCCAAAGCCAAAACAACACTTTTAGAGAATAAAAATTAAAAGAAAACAAGCGGCAACAATTGTTGCTAGTGGGATTAAATGGGTTAATACCATATCCATCTGTATTGTATTAAGAAAAAAAATACACAACATAAAGTGGGGGAAAAATCCTTTCAGTTATTTCAAACATTTCAAAAATTCATATGCTAAATGATTATTCAACTGCACTTCTAACTTTCAAACTTCCATTAAAGAAAGAAAGAAGAAAAAATATGCATGCATGCACAATGCTCCTTCTCCCCTGGGCTTCATTAGCAGCAATGGAATTCAGTGACCCAGAAACTAAACCTAGCCCAAATCAATTAGCAGATGTACACATGCATACATTTGAGCTGCTAATTACAAAGCCAAACTCCTCCTCACTGGGAGGGGTTTCCCCTTTGAAGATGAAACCAAACTGTGAGAAGCCAAAATGTTTTGTAAATACAGTATTTTTGTTGGCTTCAATATTATAATGCTGAACCAGTGTCAGCCACTAGAAGATGTTCAAGGGCTTGATTAGGTTTCAAGGATGGTAAAATGCAAATTTAGAGTTGACTGTATTAATGTGGGCTACATTAGTATCATAAGAAATTGTGACCCTCACTTTATTTATGCCAACTCTGGACTTTATACAAGTAAAGCAGAATTTATTGCATTACAATACCATATATAATAATTCAGTCAAACTGGGAGCCGTTTATGTATGCTATTTAAAAAATCTGATGCAACACTAGTGCCACTAGCCACTTTCAACATTGAAAAACCTATGGAGCATTTCTGTTTTAATATTGTCATTTTACTGTGCTTTTGCATTGGATTTGACACAGTGATGCTCCCTGGATGCCTTAAAGCAGCAAATAAAGTATATACCACACTATTAAACATTCATAAATATTTCAGAATCCAGTCAAAAACAAACAGAATTGCAGATATTAGATAAAACACTAGCTACTGTTTGAGCTTAAACCGCTCTAAATTTTAAGGAAGAAAATATAGTGGGGCTTTTTCACAGCAGACTTTTGACTTGTCATTACAAGAAAATCCCAGCTGTTCCTAATAATGTTAACAATGGCTCTGTTCTGTTCAAGTGTCCCAGTAAGTCATGACATTGTACCATTGAGCAAGCACACACAGTTCCAAGAGCCTGAAACCACAGCATCAACATTGATTGTGTTACTAACAATGGTGCTTCTCCTTCTGCAAAACGTAAAAAATGCACTCTATTGTAATAGGTCTATGCTACCACTGTTTAGAAAAAGGAGAAAAATGTGTATGTACAATAGTTCAGAGGGCTAAAAGTAGGGCACACTTTTAGGTAACAGGTCCATTAATTGATACTTAAATCTAGAAGGATCAAATAAAAGTGTAACATAGATTTGTGGCTCATAGTGACAAAATCCACACAGTATTACCACTCAGCTGCTTCCAGTCTGGGGCTTGGTGGTTAGCACTTGCAGCAAGAAGATCCCCGGTTCACGTCCCGGCCTTCCAGGGATCTTTCTGCATCGAGTTTGCATGTTCTCCTTGTATATGCGTGGGTTTTCTCAGGGTAAAACGGCTTCCTCCCACAGTCCAAAAACATGCTGAGGTGAATTGGTAACTTTGCATTGTCTGTAGGTGTGAATGCGTGTGTAATTGTTGGTCTCTCATCTGCGATAGACTGGTGACCTGTCCAGACTGTCCCCTGCCTTCACCCTAAGTCAGCTGGGATAGACTCCAGCTCCTCGTGGCCCTAATGAGGATTAAGCGGTGTATAGACAATGGATGGATAGATAGTTCCAGTCTGGGTTTTAGTGTATTTCAGCTCATTGTTTTGTGATATGAAAAGAAATGATATATTGGTCTTTTGTTCATGAATTGGCCGGAAATAGGGATGTAAATTAATGATAATGTTGCCTAATGTCTGCCTGGTATGTAAACTTGTAATAAACATTTGTTCATTATGATTTAGTCTAATGAATTGCCCCAATAAGCAGTAATAATGAAGAAGACAAAGATATCATTTTGTATTGACAAGTGGTGGGGACACAGGGGCTCAAAAACAAACAAACAACAAAAACAACTGAAAACATCAACAACAACAAAAAAAGAAATAATCTTCAACACATGCAATTTTAGTTGCAGGTATCAGGCATATTGTCTATTGCACAAATAACTCTCATGTATATGCATCACATGTGCAGCTGCAACACCATGCCAATCAAACAATGCCATTATCACATCAACCACTGCTGCATTGTTGTCAGTGACAACAATATCCAACAACACTGCCCTACAATATGACAAAACACAATCAAGAGAAAGAATTACACAAACAATGGAGCTAAGTTGAACATAATAAACCCATCTTTGATTAGATGTTAAATTTAACTGCCTTGTCGTTATGAGGCTGCATACGTTTTTCACATTAGAGAGTTCACAAGAATTCATGAGTCAAGTTCAACCAATCATGACTCATTGTAGGCATAAGGTTTAAATATATGGGAATGTTATTACCATTTCCCAAACTGTAGTTGCGAGTGCAGTGGTTTAGGAGGGTTGCACCAGCTGAGCCCTCTGCTCCATCCACATTTTGGGAGTATTATTGTGTGGATGATGCACATGTGTTTTCTATTTACTATACATTGCCTCCCATAGGTTCTGATCGTGCCAATAAATCTTTGCCAAAGTGATTTAATTTGTTAGAGAATAATTCTAGGTGCAAGATCTTTTCAGTTCCTTTTAAAAAGAAGGCGATCTGTTCATGCCTTGGAAACATGTATCCAGTGTCCACAGCGTAAATGACACCCATGACAGCTGAACAATACAGAGACCTTGGGACAACATCACCTAAAAGGAATGCAGGGGTTTTAAGCGTTATCAGGTGCAGTTCCTGATTCCAGAAACAAATTACCTGCTGTGAAAAATAACTCCAGTCAGTCATTGCATTGCACTGGAACTGCTTAAACTTTTTCTCCTCTTGCACATCATGATGTTGCTGTTGGAGCACTTACTGTAACTGAGAATGCGGATCCATGGGCTGTGCGGTGTGTTTCGTTGCTGCAGTAAATGTAGCACTTCCCCTTTAAGAAAGTGACAGCAGGCAGCGGTGGAGGATCTGGTCAGGAACTGGTCAGGAGCGGACGGCAGTGAAGGAATCTCAAAACTTTTCCAACACACACTGCTGGGCTCTGTTTACTGTTTCACTTCACCTCCAGCGTGTCAGCAAATGTGAAAATAACGTCCACGCGTCTTTACTGTGTCTGTCGGTGCTTCACTGGATGTAACTGGCCGCTTGGAAAAGAGAGGAAACTTGCGAGAGGGAAAACTTATGGAGAGATGCCCGACCGACTGCATCCCTCCCTCCAAAGTTCAGCTAAGGTGGCTAACGTTAGCTAGCGCAGGAGCCAGTTCGCTAAGTGTGATGTAAAAGTTTGGAAAAACTTTTTGTTTGTGTGTCAAACAAGCGGGAACACATCAGTAGCACGTTGTAGTGAAGAGAGGAATGTGGACGCCAAATAGCTGTGGCGAACTCAAAGCTTTCATCCTTGGCTTGTTATCTTAGCCGAGCCAGGTTACATTATCAAGCTAATCATTTTTAGCCAAGTGCAGCTAGCTGACAGGCAGCTAGCATCTGACATGAGAGAGAGGTTAGTTAGTCAAAGTGAGAAATGACATGAAACACACTTCTCGTTTATTAGTAAACGCTCAGCTCCAGCATGAAAAAACTGCAGTACTTTAGCATTTCAGGAACTGTTTCTATCATGACCTTCTGAACAGCATCAGCACTTGTATCTCAGAAGATGTGAAGAGATTAGAAAAGGTGGACTATTGCATGAGGCATGAGGAACTAGTATCGAAGCTGGATGAACCTCCACTGACTCTGGGCAACTGTGAACCTTTGTGGGGCTTTTGGAGAAGCAAACTTGACTGATGTAAATTTTTATTTGCTCCAGTCACTCATAAGCCCTGCTTTTCTGCCAACATTTTTTTCATTTTTGATCACATCCTTACCTTTTTTTGGAGAGCATTCTTCAAGTTGGAGCTTTCCTGCATTGTTATGAACGTTGTGCATCAGGCACATCCTGAGGGCCTGCGTCTTGGATGAAGTGGACAGTGCTATGATGAAGGTGACGGTAACATTTGGGCAGACAGGTGTGGTGGTTCCTTGCAAGGAGGGATGGACGGTGAGGGACCTCATCCAGCAAGCCACGCAGAGATACAGAAAACTCCTGGAACAGGTAGAGATCAAGCGCTCACAGTTATCGTCTTTGTGTACAAAGGGTTGTATGTTTTTGTGTAACACATCTTTCCCCCCATAAATCCTGCATATTTGTCATGAGTGACAATAATTGTAGCAGTAGAATAATAAGGCATTGTCAGTGAAATCACACAGACCAGTGCGCTTTAGGGCATGAACAAAGCCATGAGCAAATGCAATTGTATCTGTCTTTGAGTCTGTCTGACCTCTGAGCCATGAGTTCGCTACATTATTCATTGTCAGAAGTAGCTTTGTAATATTGTGTGAAGATTTTCATGATCTCCAGAAAGGCAGGAAAGAGGTGAGATAAGTTTTTATGAAACGGCACTTTCATAGCATTTGAGGTTTTCCCTGAAGTCATAAAAGAATAATCGAAAGCTCTGTCATTTTTATATCATGAAAAGGCCATATGACTTTCACATTCCAAAGTCTTGGGAAATTAGACAAAGCCATGGAGGGCCAGTTCTCCATAATTGCTGTATAAAAAATTAAAAGCATATCTGATGTGAATTGTGCTGGTCCAGACAGGGGGAGGCACAAGTCATTTCCAATTTAGTTGTGAGTGTAAAATGCAAATGACTCCGTCTTGTGATTCCTTTATGACTGCTGTTGATTCCCTGCACTGCTCTCGGGGCAGCAACCCCATGACCCCCATCACACAGCCAAATCTTCTCAGTGACTTGCTTCATATTGGGTCTATTATTCAAAAAGCACAGCAGTCATATAGATAGATAGCTTCAGCTGTGATTGAGGAAGAGATGTTGAAGCAGTGTGTGTGTGTGTGTGTGTTGGGTTTCTGTGAGACGGCACTTGATGATGCACACAGTTTTTCCACCCTGCTTTCTTTCTTTTCCCCTGTAGTCCTTTTGCCTTTTAATCTGCTTTCACCTATCCATACATCACCTCTCCCCACATACCACTCTTGTGTGTTTTGCCCCCCTTTATCTTGTGCATCATTCTTATCTTTTAAACATCTCCTTTTTTACCTTCCTCAAACCTGTGCACGCAGTCGAAACATTCGCTTCCCTTTCATTTGGACTGTTCTTCCTCTTTGAACACTTCCCCCCCCTCACCTCTGGTTCTTCTTTATGAGATTGCTCTGTTCCACCTAGAAGTAAATGTGCTCAGTCTACATTAGTAGTGAATTTTTTTCCTGCACAATAACAGTATAGAATATGACTAGGCAGGAGCTGTCTATATGCCACCAAACCCACACAGAGTTGACTGTCAACCGTTATTTGGTCAAGCAGTCTTTTTGCAACATTGACAATTTAAGAAAGACTCATTGTGCTGTTCAGTTTGTGTGTGAGCTTGGCTAACTAGCTTCCATCAGTGCTGTAGGGGATGCTGTCACTGCAGAAAATGTATTATTATTTGAAAACGAAAAGCAAAAGGTTAATGTGCACTTTACTGTCCTGCAGTCTGTCTCTGATCTTACTCAAGAGCAACAACATTTTAGGCGTTAATGCTCGCTGAACAGGTGTAATTATGCACCTTCCTGCTCTATTGATTAGATCTCTGGCTGTTTAAATGCTTTGCTTCCTGCACGTGTCGATGAAATTCTTTGTTGCGATCAAGGACGCCATGTGTGCTTTGTCCTGCTCTTCTCTTCTTCCTCTGTTTTCTTTTCCCTTTTCCACTGTCTCCCACAGCTTTGTCAGCATTTCGGAATCTTTCCTCCTTTTACTACCTTCACCATTCTCTTTGTGCTGGTTGATAGTTTTGGCCTTTCTCTCTTCTTTGTTTTTTTTTTTTTTTTGCCATTTTAAATATTCTCCTTTTGCTTGTGTTCAGTTGTTTCATACTCCCCCTTTACAACCTTTGACTGCCAACTCCTGCAAGGCTTTCTCGTTCCCCTTTTGTTCCTCCTCTCAGGAATGGTGAATTTCTCATCTCCTTAATTGCTTCATCTCATTCCCTCTTCTTCCTTTGTATTTGCTCTACGTGCATTTTTTCTCGCTTTCTTCTCGTCACTCAGTTATTTTTCTGCAGCTCTAATCTGTTGTAGCTGTATAATTATGGCTGTTAATGTGTCTCAGGATTAGAAGCCAGGATATGTGGCTGTTGTAGAGCAGTCCAGTCCCTAATCCTCCCTCCCAGTGCTGGCAAATCATATTTTTAAACTGTCACAGAGACGGCTTGCTTTCCGTCTATCTCTCTCCTTCTCCCTTTCCTCCCGTTTAACTTCATCCTACTTTGAGTGTACGCTGTTTGTGTTAAAAGCGTTTTATTATCTTGTGTGTTCCTGCATGCATCCCCTGTTGTTTAGTGACACTGCCAGTCCTATTTATCGGCTGCTTTGTTAGCAGATCCCACAGTAGTGCTTAAGAGGAGCTAATGCTTAGGACGGGCATTAAATCTATGTTGAGCTGCTTTTTCTTCTTAAAGTTGAGATTTAGTCTTCCGCTGAGTTTCAGAGAAGATTTATTTTGTTTTACTTGCATTTTTTAATTTTAATTTTAATTGATCCATTTTCTTATGTCGGTTGTAGCCTAATAACTGCAATTTGTATCTCCCTTTGTGTTTCACAGTATGAAACAAAAGGGGGATAGGAGAAACACATGGGATTAGAAAGTGAAAGGCATTAAGAGAGGGCTGATGTAAGTACATAGAGTGTATGTCATTTTTGTAATGTTGTACTGCTGCATTGAAGTCTTTTCTAAGTATTTTATAGACTTTTAAGATCTGTTCAAAGAAAATCTAAGTCTCAGTTCTTGAAATGTGCAACTAACTTTGAGCTTGATTGTCATGCTTGGACATGTATAAAGCTGTAAAGACATTTTAACAGGAAAAAAAAAACCTAATTTCGGGTAAATTTCAAAATGCTTTTTTCCCCCAGACAGGATCACAACAGTATGAACAAATGAAAAGAAAGTTAAACAAAACAAACAAGTAAAAAATGTGAAGCAATTGCTTATCTTTTCATAGAAGAACATATTTGCTTCCTGGGAACTATTTAAGATATGTGGCTTGCTGCAACAATTTGTGGACAATGTCATTTAATGATATTTAAAACAGTGATGGAATGAGCATGATTGCAAAACTGTAAAAAGAAATTAAACTTCATTGAATCTACTGTAGCCATTATCTATTTGCTAAAGTATGTCTAGGCTTCAATGCAGCCACTCAGAGAGGTTTGAGACAGATCAACTGTATGTCAAGTGGATGAATCTAGATGCACCAGTGCAGCGAGAAGTACAGATCAGTTAGTCTGTGACCTGTCATTCAGCAAGTCTGCCATTATTAGATTAATAGTCGTTTACCTCACTCAATACATCAATGAAGTAAGTGCACCATGATCTGTAATTATTTGTTATAAACCCAAGAAGAAAGAAGACCTTGCTGACAGCTACAGTATAATATCGGACTATCACTCTTGATGGATGAATATGGGGGCAAAGCACAAACTATGGTAGGAGACAGGGGCATGACTGTGTCTCGAGTGGGTGATCTGATGATCTTGCATGGTAGATGGTAGTAATTTGGAGGAATGTATCAAATTTAAGGGTGCTATGTGTAAGTATTTCATTTTGAAAGTGCAGCTGCTGCTAACCAGCCAGCACCAGATCATTTTTATCTTATTTATTTTTATCCTACCTACAAGCAGCCAAGGTAACTGTTTTGGTGGTCCTCCCTCTCATTTAACTCCAACCCCACTGTCTTGGATTGCAGCTGCTGATGGTAGTTTTTGGTGATCTGCTGTATGCTGGATCCAGGTGGAAAACTGATCCATGTGCTGCCATGTCAAGCTCACTGAGGCTGCAGGGCAGAGCAAGGATACCATAAAGTGTCGCCAAGTGGAGTCCAAGATGGTGATTTTGGAGTCTGTATGTGGGACGAGAGATTTACTAGAGAGACGACTGACATCCTGATTAGATGCATTACATATTGTGAAGTTGTAACTTATTTTGCTAACAAAGTACAATGTAACAGATGAAGAGATTTGTGCGTTGGGCCTTTAGATTTGAATTTCAAGAGACAGGATTTGTATACATGTAATCATATGCACAATTAATCCTGTAAATTCGTGAGGAGAGTTACGATTCAGATCTTGAGTTGTGATTCTTGTCCAAAAGACTTTGGTATTATCATAATAAGCCCTTTTATCCAGATTGCCCACTCCTAAATGAAAAAAATAGATACAGTAATCCGCAAAATTTTTGTCGTGAGTTGATTGTGACGAAATGAATGACTGAACCTTAAAGAAATCAGAATAAAGACGATGAATGTATAAAGAAAGATAGCTTAGATATCAGAGGAAGCATGAAATACAGTCTGAGACAGAGCAGGGAGGGAAGAAGGTGGAGGTTGTTTTCATGGGAAGTTCCCAGGAAGTCATCAGTTTGTTGACACACTTCTTAATTAGTTTTGGCCACACAGACAAGTGTGCAGCTCTGTGCTTATAAATGCATTTTAGGTGATTACAATGGAATGTGGTTATGCCATTCTGTAATATATACCTGTTTATAAAAAGTAAATATATATAAAAATGTGAAACCGTACATCCCTTGGAAGTGGTGGATTTTTTTAAAATTCCATATTTGAACCAGCAAACAATTGATTTACTTTGAAACAGTGCTGTTCTTTTAGAAGTGATATGTAGTCCTTTTTTAACAATTTCAATTTACAATAGTAGGTTTACCCATACATTAATCACACTCTCCGATTCATTAAATCAGAATTAGGCATTCCAGATTAGCTGTCAGCGATTTGAATTTCTTTTTTGCAGCATCTACAGGTTGTTTCCAGTTGAAGTGAGTTGTGTCATCATGCCAAGATGTGAAGAATTCTCTGAAGAACTACAGGAAAAAATAAATTTTCTTAGTCTGGCGAGAGATTTACAAAGATCTTCAGACTGTTTGAATTAAATCAATCCACTGTGAGGAATATCATCTGCAAGTAATGCGGATTTCAAACAACTGCCAATTTGTCTTAGACTCACTGCCCCAGCAAATTCAGGCCAGAGACAGACTGTTTGATGCAAAAAGAGTTCTCTAACAACCCTAAAGCTTCATCACAGAATCTGTAGGTAACTGCAACTGTTAGTGTCAAAGTGCTGTGTCTACCATCAGATTTGACCTGCATGGGAGGCATGCCAGGAAAAAAGCTATTGCTGTCCAAAAAGAACATTGCATCAAGACTCCAGTTTGCCAATAAACATACAGGGAAAGAACAGGCCTTTTAAATAATGCAGTCCAGACAAGCGAATCAAAGATAAAGTTGTTTGGCCATGAATCAACATGTTTGGCACATGCAAAAGACAGCTTTTGCAGAGAAGAACCTCTTACCAGCTGTAAAGCACGGTGGTGGAAATGTAATAGTTTGGAGTTGCTTTGCTGCCTCAGAGACTGGGCAGCTTGCAGCCATTGATTGAACTGTGAATCCTGCATAATATCAAATGGTGCTTGAAGATAATGTGAGACCATCTGTTGAAAAACTGAAGTTGCACCGGAAGTGGACCTTTTAGCACAGTAATGATCCTAAGCATAAAGCAAATTCACCAAGGAATAGTTCAGAAAGCAGAAATGGAGCGTTATGGAAGGGCCTAGTCAAAGCCCAGATTTTGAACTCCATTAAAATGTTGTGGCAGTTTTGAATCGGGCAGTGCACACAAGAAAACCCTCAAAAACCTTACGGATGAAGTATTTTTAGGAAGCCGATGTCAATGTCTGTTGGACAAGTGTGCTAAAGTAAGTTATTTCTCCTAAGAGAGACAAAACTAGCTTCAGTTGTCGTGGGTGTTCTTAACCTTTTCCACAGAATAGCATTACATTTGTTGATATTTTTCTTGAATAATTAATTGAAAAATCAAATTTTCCTTGTGGTGTTGAAGTATGTGACTTTTGTCTGTAGGTTCTGAATTACGTAGGACTGTTTGTTTGTGCATATGCTAATAAAAGCCACCAATTCCTTATTCACACGACTGTATATGTATTATTTAATTTTCATCTATATCTGACTCTTCTTATCTCTCGCGAAAATATGGGCAAATATTGAAACTGTGAAGTCAGTTGCTTTTGTGCGCTGGTGGTTTATTTACAGTATCCAACTGTGTACTTACACTTGCACGTATACGGTCGAGTGTAAGGTGGAGGTGTATGTAAGAGTTCTTGCCTGTGTACACTGTACTTTCATTAGCCAGAGGAGGAATGCTCATGAGGCGTGGCCAAACAAGCTCATAACATCGTAAAACGTTCTGGCACCATGCCAGTGCTCAGGCAATTATTTCTGAGAGCGAGGGAGGAGGCAGGGAGGAGACACGTGCCCCCTTCTCTGCAGACAAACCACAGGAATGTGTTGATTGAGACACCTATTCTATTCTATTCTATTCTATTCTACTCTAAATGAAATGTGTGTAAAGCTCATTCATGACAACACTGGAAGTCTGACCTGCGAGGCTTGGGTTTCGGACCATCTAATCTGCAGTTTGAATAGACCATAAATCCACCTTAATCAGACCATTAACTTTTATGAGGAATTATGACTTAACTTTGCCTGATTAGGTGATTGGAGAATCCGCTTGTGCCCATCTTAAATGTGTTGTGCTGTTGCTAACTTGATGAGGGATGTTTGCCATAGCATTTCTACCTTTCTTTTGATAAAAGATGAGCTTTGTTACTGTGGAATCACAAGACCGATCAAAGAATGATTTGACTCAGATTTGGTTATTTTAGGTGTTAACAGAAAATAAAATAATAGAAAAATAATACGTTGTTACTCACACACTATCTCAGTTGCTTTATGACTATAGTGATTGTAAACCTCCTAGTTTTAGATGAGGATTTACATATGTTTCGTTTACTAGTGGAATTGCTCTGGACTGCCATGCCTTGTAGTATTGTGTGAAGCCGATTCTTTTCACACTTGTGTAGATAGCATGAGCACCAGAGTTTGCTCGTAGAGAGCCTCGGATCACTGTTTTGTGGTATACCAAAGTCCACTCCTGTGCACCACCTCCAGTTTTGACAGCAGCATGCATACCAAACTCTTGTGTCAACTATCAGACTAGAAAGGGTTACTGTTCGGAGATAACGGATGGTAGAGTTCACCACATACGTTACAGCACTGAACACTCTACATTGTATTTTACTCTGGTGAGAATGTACTCCAGCCTGTTAATGATTTCTAGATCATGTCATGAGAAGCAAATACCCCAAAACTACCCTAGATTATCTGTAATAGTATCAGGCAAAACACTGTATTAGCTGCTAATCCCCCCCTGATTTTTGGATTAGATCAGTGTGTTTACAACTCTTATCTTTAATCTTACAATATCTGGGTGTCCCTCTAGGTTTTTAAACTGCCATAGTTGAAGGGACAGGATTTCTGACTAACGCATTATCAGATGAGATCAGCGTGCTCACAGCTTTTTATCTCTGTAAATCTCCATCTTTTGTTTTTTCAGCTGTACGGCTTGCCTACTGTAACAAGAAATCAAAGCGGGTTGTTGTTGACCTAAAAACAGCAGCAGGTCACCAGAGGAATGTTGCAAATGCCTTCTATCACCGCATGTTTTTCTGTTGATTCCTGCTGCAATGAAAACACGCAATTCAGCTGTGATTCCGGCATCTTGGTTCACGTCTGCAAGTGTCAGTTTTAAATACAGAGAGAATATATGTTACGTTTTTCGAGGCTATGCCAGCTGCTAGACGCGGAAGGAACAGCGGTGTAGTATATCACACATTTTCCAGCTAAACCAATGCACTGTTTTAGCATATGTGAATTACAACGGTTGATTATTGTAGGACTATAGCTGACTATTACTTTTATTATTAGTAGTCTGTTAATTATTGTCTTCAGTATTAAAAGTTGATCTGTAAAATGAAAGGCACAACATATCTCTCTCACACTTTCCTGAAGTTTTTTTATTTATTTAGACAAATAACTAAAATTAATCAAAAACTCAATTTATAATATGGAATGAGAAAAGCTTGCAGGTTTGCATTCTTGATTATATGACATTACCAACAAATTATTTTAGCAGCTTGATAAAGTACTAAGACTATTTTATGTTTTTAATTAAAGTCAACAGATTATTGTCGGTTGACGAATTGTTTCAGCCCTAAAGTCATGGCAAAACACAAAAGAGAAGAAAACAAGAAATTGATTAAGCATCCTGGTGTTGATTCAGTAGCTGAAAAGTGTACAAACTGCAGTAAGGTCCCAGATCCCCAAGGTCCCCAAAAGCTCCGTGTTTACGGTATGTCACTGCATTTGTTTTAATTTGATAAATGGCCTGTTTGTTTTGGACTGTGCACCTGTAAAGTCCAATATTAATTGAAAGGAAAAGCACAGGTATTGTGGATCTGTCTGCAGCTCATTTTTGCCCCGGGAACCCCTCTGCTTTTAATGTGGTCACGGCATCAAGAGCAGGCTTAGCTTTGTTTTTCTTAGATGCGTGTTCACTTTGCAGAACATTAGTTGAAACGAAATGCAAGCAAGCTGGTACAAATGTTGTCCTCTTATTTGTTTCTTTGTAGTCTTGTTCTCTGTTAACAATGTAAAACCTGGCAGAGGTTAGTCAAGTTGCTTGTGTAGTAACTGTGCAACTGAGATTTTATGTGAAAAGCCAAGGCCAGAAAAGATACAAAATTACTGAGATGACATTGTTCCCTAGCAATTCTAAAACATTTTGCATGTGTTGTCCCACAGTTAATACGTCCCCGAACCTTCATTGATAGTGCTCAATGCAGATAGACACTGTGCAAAGAAGAAAATAAAACATTGCAAACACAATATTTGAACATTTCTCTCTCATACATCTGGCCTGGATGTCGGCCAAGTCCGTGTTAGAATGGAGTCATACAATGAATTCCAATAGGGAGGGAAGGAGGAGTGAGGGACAAAATAAAAGTCTAAACAGCCACAGTGTCAGAGTCTTGTATCACGGAGATTGTTGAAAAGTCATTGAAATGTCTTCTTTCGTGACACAATAGAAAAAAAAAGTGTTTTTATGGACCTGCGCTATATTTAACTTGGAGTAAAAGCTTCATCTGAAGTAACCAAACACAGGCATTTTTGTTAGTTGCTTGTACACATCAGCTGGTGCCAGATGACAGTTAAGAATGACTGATGTCAAGATCAAGCATTGTATGTTGAGATATGTTTCTCTCAAATATTGTATAAACAAGTGAGCCAAGTATCAGTCGACTAATGAATTATGGTAGCATTAATGTACGATAAATAGCGGGGTTTCAGTTGTAGAATAGGTGTGTCTCCAAGGCACCAATGCATCAACACAATCCTTTCCACTAGCTTTACTACACTCACCAAGTGCATTTAATTTTTTTTATGTACTGCTTTTTGTTGTTGCCTTCACATTTAGTAAGGTTGGAAGATTATGTTATATAGACCTGACATACATATCAAGCAGAAGCAGTAACTGACCTGTCGCCCTGTGGATTTATACATTTGACTGAATCAAATTCTTTTCTGTGAGACAGGCACGTGATGAATGTCCAAAATGCTTCCTTTGAGGACTGGCCTTTACACACAGTGCCGTGTGCCATCTTACACTCTTCCTAATGTGAGTTCTGAAGAACACTGACAAGCACATGACCCTGAAAGAGTGATTTAATGGAGCACCACCCTGTAGTGTTTTGAGTCATACCTTTCCTCAGGCTGTGTGTGGTTTTTGTGTGACAGTGTGTGTGTTGTCTCAATATGTTGTTCAACAACCAGCTCTATGTAGTCAGCTGTCCGGTACAGTGTCGATGTCATTAATCACAGAGCCAACACAGCGGAGAAAGGGAGTGAGGAGGGAGAGAGAATGGGCCAGGCTGGAGTTGTAATCTGTACAAGCACCTAGGGACAGATGTGTGGACCAAAGAAACAAGAGAGAGGGCAAAGATGAAAGGAGAAGGGGAGTCAAAAAGAGAAGGCTATATAAATGAGAAGCAGAAAGGAGGAGTTGGTGAGCAGTAGAGAAGGCATTTATGGTCACGGCAAGCTTTGGATGCATTCTATTTTAAGTCTCCATATAAGTAAAATTATACTTTGTATAGTTTAATTGACTGTCCGTGTCATACTGTGTAATAGTTAGTTTAGACTTAATTTTATTGGTATATTAATGACTTACAGCTGCCTCCATTCCATCTGATGTTATACCCTGGAGAAAATGTTGCAGCAAAATACAGTGAAGATCAGAGGATTATGTACTTCCGGTTCGATATAATCAGATAATTGTGAAAGGTCTAGTGTGGTACTAACATTAACCAATTCTGTTTTAAGAACTAAACAGACAGATGCTCACAGGTAGGGCAAAGTTTTTTGAATAGCACCAACAAGGTAAGACAAAATGCTTTACGTACAACACAAATGGCATTACGACATGATATAAAAAAGGTAACAGATATAGGTTTGAACGACTAAAATTATCTGGTAAAATAAATAAGATCAAATAGAACAAGACAGATGAACTAAAAGATCTTTAAAGTGTAGTGTATGATATTCATAAATTGCAGTATTTAATGTAAGCATATGTATTGGCTAACAAGAAGGACTTAAAGAATTCTGATTTTAACGGATTGTGAGTTGAAGCCGACCTCCAGTTTTCTGGGAGCCACATATATGGAGCATGAAAGCCGAACAGTGCTTTGCCATTTGACTCTGTGGGCAGTGATATGACCTGCCTTAGAGAACGAGAACAGAATTGTGTTCTGACCCTAAACCACTGAGTACTTTATTAAGCAGTAGTACTATTTTAAAATCAGTTCTTTGGCAAATGTTAAAGCAGTGTCAAAATCTGAGAAGCGGAGTGATTTGGTATTTTTTTCTGGTTTTAGTGAGGATTTTAGCAGCATCACTTGCTGTTTGGCCAATTTTTTAGAGACCTGTTATAAGTTTGGTCTGAGTCAGTGACTACGCCAAGATGCACTGATCAGGCATAATATTATAACCACTGACAGGTGGAGTCAATAATGCTGATTATCTCTTCATCGTGGCACCTGTTAATGGGTTGGATATATTTGGCAGCAAGTCAACATTTTGTCCTCAAAGTTGATTTGTTAGAAGCACGAAAAATGAACAAATGTAAGGACATGAGTCAGTTTGACAAGGACCAAACTGTCATGGCTAGACGACTGGGTCAGAGCATCTCCAGATCTGCAGCTTTGTGGGGTGTTCCAGTCTAGGCATGGGCCGGTATGAGATTCTGACGGTATGATAACCTTAGGCAAAAATATCACGGTTTCACGGTGTTATGATTGCAGCTCTAAAATGTTAGAGTAAACTAGCTGTTGTTATCCATCTTAGCAATCAAGATTGATGAAAGAAAAAAGTTGTGGATAACTTTTTTTTTTTTTTACTGAGGCAGTTATGGTAACTAGCATGCTAAGCTAAATCCTTAGCAAGCTAGTTACCGTATCTGCCTCAGTTAAAATATATAAAAAGTTACTAAACGATAGAGATGAAGAAAAGATAAGATATGGTAGTTACCATATCTGCCTCGGTAACAAGCTCATTTCACTAATGTCAGACGCTAATACGCTCGTTCATTTCAAGACAGCACCTTTAATTTAGCATACAGCGATGGGTGGTGCTCCCGTAGATGCGCTATCATATTCGATGTATTGCCTCCTCGGGCTGCCACTGTCCTCAAGCACGTTTTGCACGTCGGGCGACCTTCTTCCTCCAAGCCGTGGCCGTCTGGCTTTTTACGGTAGCCGAAGTATTCCCAAACAGCCGACTTAGTCCGCTTGGACGGCGGAAAAAGTTCCGGGGGCTCGCCTCCTTCAGCCATCACACAGCCTGCAGAGCTGCCTGCTTGTCACTCACAACAAACGCAGGTGAGCGGGGGGAGGGGCGCTTTAGGCTGCAGCTTCACACTGCGTGAGTGACCTCTACTTTCTCCCTGATGAGACGTCACATTAAAAAAAACGCTCTTACCGCAGGAACGGTATGACGGAAAATTTTAGTGGTTTTGAAACCTTGACTTTTTCATACCGTGGTATACCTTAAAACCGGTAACCGGCCCATGCCTATTCCAGTCTGCAGTGGTCAGTATCTGTCAAAAGTGGCCCAAAGAAGGAAGAGTGGTGAAGCGGGTCAGGATCATGAGCGGCCAAAGCTCATGGATGCACGTGGGGAGGAAGGTTGACCCGTGTAGTCCGATCCAAAAGACGTGCTGCTGAAGAAGTTGATGCAGGTTCTGATAAAGTTGTCAGAATACACAGAGCATCGCAGTTTGTGGCGTATGGAGCTGCATGGCTGTAGACCAGTCAGGCATGTGAGCATCAGAACTGGACCACCTAGCAATCTTTTACATCACATGGATGGAGAGGTGCGGATGTGTCACTTACCTGAGGAACACATGACACCAGGATGTACTATGAGAAGAAGGCAAGCCGGCGGAGGCAGTGTGGTGATTTGGACATTGTTTTTCTGGAAATCCTTAGGTCCATGTGGATGTTACTTTGACACATACCACCTACCTAACAACACACTTTAATGGAAACGGTATTTCCTGATGGCTTCAGCAGGATAATGCGCTGTACCACAAAGCAAAAATTGTTCTTTAATGGTTTGAGGAGTACATCTGACTTGGTTCCTGGTCTTTGTTTAAATGAAATGTATGTCATTTATCTTAATCTGCATAACTCTGTTAAGATTTTTTTGTAGGTTTCTGCAATCAAAGATTATGAGCGCATGTAACTATTCAACCGAAGACAACCATGAATGTAGTCATGTCGAATTTTTGTTGTCCAAAACGTGTAATTCCTGACCTACTCAACACAGTCCCTGTTTATCAGTTAGGAGTGAAATAAATTTAGCATTGTGCCACAAAGTGCGACACAGTTTTACAGCCTCTGTAGCAATAAATTTTAATTGAATATGTGAAATCTGTGCCCAAAAATCCAATGTTACTAAGACGGAGACTTCATTACTGTTTGTGTTTCCTGTTGTCATTCAGGATCTTAACATGAGCAGTCTCTGTGCTCTGGTGTGGTTGAAATCCTGATGGAAAAACATGGAAGCGATCATTAAAAACCAGAAATGTCATCTGCTGAAAAAGATTCTCTATCAGCATAGTGGGGAGAATGGCTAGCTGGTGATAGAGCTATGCACAAATTGCTGATTTCCACATTTGTATTGTGTTATAGGAAGGAGATTTCTTGGTTCGTACACATCATGTTGAATACTGTGATGGAGGGATTCTCGACCCTGATGATATACTCAGCGATCTGGTAGAAGACAAGGACAAGGTAAGAAAGCATTGTTTTCTCTCTGCTGTGTATGATACTGTAATGAAAGAGACTGGTGTACTGCTTTTTAGTTTATTTGATGTAAAATGCAGGTGTGAGTTAATTTTGAACCAACCGCAAGCACTCACAACCTGGTGTTCAGTGAACAACCTGACACTAAACATCTCAAAGACAAAGGAGATCATCATGGACTTCAGGAGGAACAGAACCGACTTGCCCCCCCTTCTACATCAACGGCGAGTGTGTGGCAGAGAGTCCACACATTCAGGTTCCTGGGAGTTCAGATCTCCGATGACCTCTCCTGGACAGACAACATCACGGCTGTCCTGAAGAACGCTCAGCAGCGGCTACACTTCCTGAGAGTCCTCAGGAAGAACAACCTGGACAGGAAGCTGCTGCTGGCCTTCTACCGCTCATCCACAGAGAGCCTGCTGACGTACTGTGTTTCCACCTGGTACGGGAGCTGCACTGAGTCAGACAGAGCGAGGCTTCAGAGGACGGTCAAAGCAGCACAGAGGATTGTTGACTCTCCTCTCCCCTCCCTTGTGGACATCTACTCCACCTGGTACATCAGCAGAGCTCAGAACATCATCAAGGACAGTTCACATCCCGGTTCTCAGCCTTTTGATCTGTTACCCTCTGGAAGGCGCTACAGATGCATTAAAGTGAGGACAAACAGACTTAAAAACAGCTTCTTTCCAAGAACCATCACCATCCTGAACTCTCACGTCTCATGTCTCACACCCCGCCAACAATAAAATGTAAAATGTGCAATGTAAACCACTGCCTCATTCACTTTGCTATTTATATTCACACTGTTATTTATAATGTATATTTGTAAATGGACAGTTTTGCACTATTTCTTAAGATTTCTTTGCACTGAAAAGGAGAAGCTGCCCAATTTTATTATACACTGTATAATGACAATAAAGCATATTCTATTGTATTCTGTTCTATTCTATTTTATTCTGTTCTCTAAAAATTCATTCCTTTTTTAGTAACTATGAAGTAGATTCAACATGTGTGAGGTATATTTTTTAGTCACTGCAGCACAAAGGCCAAGCAGCTCTACATGGACCTACAAAGTGTGTGTGTGCCAAAAAGTGTGTGCGCTTTCTTGAAGGTTTTAGTGGCTATCAGTGTCTTGCATTTGTGTGTCTTGCATTTGTGTGTGTGTGAGTGTGAGTGTGTGTGTGTGTTCACCCTAAAGTATTGAGCTGCAGTGGCCTATAAGCCACTCCCTTGGATAGAATATTGCCTCTCGAGCAAAATTCAAAGGTAAAGGTTTTAACTTGCCTTTAGCATTCGACAGTGTCATTAGCAATTCACTTGTGGAGACTTGAGGCTAATCCAATCCATAATTTCTTATTTTCCCCCCAAGGAATGTGTCATTTTTCATTGAACCCCCTGGGAAAATTGAGTTTTTTTGTGTGGCATTATTACAGTATGATAAATGGCCTAAATTGAGGGCTTTCTGAGCCATGGCTTAAGTGAATCTTGTGCCCTCTCTTGGTGGCAGTGCACATTAAAACAGTGTCAACATGTTTTAATGAGCCTGTGTCCTATGGTGAGCTGAATTTTTCATTTGGGTCACAGCTAGAAAAAGCTGAAGAAGCTGCTGGCTATAAAATGTAATGTACGGTGTATATCCCGGTCCTCGGCTCATACCGTTTGCCTTTAAGGATGTATAAATACTGCAGGATTTGTGGGAAATTCTCTGAACTAATTAAGAACTAAGTTGCTGTAGTTGGCAATTTCCCTCAACGCTGTAAGAACTGCTGGAAAGAACGGATCTTTCTCTCTGACTGAGACTCAGGCCTCTGTTGTTCTGTTTGTGTCAAGAAAATGATTCTTTTTAGATTTGATGATCAAAATATTTCTCTAATTGTGAGTACAGCTTCAGCAATATGAGAAGTATATAATCTTGAGTGTTTTTAACTTGACAGTTAACATAGCCTTTTTGAAGTAATATGAGCAATGAGAATTATCTCTACTCTAGAAAGTAATATTCATACATGACATTTTTAGAAATTCGAATGGCCTAATTTTTTCTCTTTACTGGCTGAATTTTCCTGATGTGCCTTCATGTGTCAAAATGGGGTGGTTACATGACACACTAAGCTACAGCCTTGGGGACATGTGACTCAGTGACAGGAGCAATAAAAGAGTCAGGAGACCAGCAACTGACCTAGGGGATTACTATTATGAGAGCCCGTTGCCATGGTTTTGGAGAGATTCAGAGAGCAGCATGCACTGGTCCTGCTGTTGGCTAGTTGTCACTTGCCCTGTGCCACTGTAATCGTGTTTATAACGGTTTTTATGTGGAGATGTTACAGTCTGGAGTTTTCCCTATAATCAGTCAGTGTGGCATTGGGTGTGCACAGCACTGATTTTACACCCACAAATCAGTATGAAGAAGGATGTGTTTAATTTGTTTGGTCATAGATTACGATTGGGTCCAAATTCAGTCTATATTTTTAGTACATTTACCTCTCACTGTTCTGGGAGGAGGGAGTCAATAGAAATGAGTTACTTCAGGCTGCATTTCTGTGCCCCTATGACAGCATAGCTGGAGGTGTTTTGGTTTTCAGGTTGTCCGTCCGTCACGTTCCTTTGGACTCTAGGATCAACTGTTTAAAATTTGGTGGTGAAACTTTTCTCCTTGTGTGGCACTAACATTCACTTGGACTCATGGATGAACTGATCATAATGTTCTACAAGAACACATTTCTGGTCAGTATTCATTGCCTTATCTCAGGAACAGAAGGGGAGATAGTGACCCTATTTCACATTTGGTCATATGTTGAGTTGGTGACTCTGATTTTTTGTTCAAGCACTGAAACTTTAATGGATATGATGTTACTGTGTTAAGTAATGTTAATATTTAAAAGATTATGCTGTCATAGCTGCCACTTCAGAAGTTCAAGCATGCAAACAGTAACAAGGATTTACACACTTCAGCCTTCAACACATACTGTATGAGTATAAGCACACAGGGATGTAAAGTGCAGCTTAACTGATTGGGAGAGGCATAATACCACAATCTGGTAGCAGTGGATTTAAGCCAATTACAACTGATTTATTATGGCTTTATAAAGGTGTAATGTGAAACATGTAGAAAATAGTTGCCTATTTGCACCTTCAGCAAGTGCTAACGTACTCTCCTTTTAATTTGATTTTGGTGTTTCTTGACTTGTGAGGTTAAGATCTGGCTGGAAGATGTTTTGAAGAGCTGACGAGAACAGTGACCTACTGCTGAAAGGTTATACTGCCTGAGGACACATGAGGAATTGAGTAAATGGTTGACATTAAAAAGTAGAGTCAGCTGCAGTCAGAGTGGAGGTAAATGATTAAATAAATGTTTAATCATTTGAATAGCAGGTCCCGAGTTAAAGCTGGTCTAACAGGTTTCTCTATCAAGGCTATCAAGATAAATTAATGTCACCATGGGGAAGCTGCCTAAATATGCATACTATACACAGAACTGTTTTGCATTTTTGTCCTAACTTAGTCCTGAACACTGTCTCTCATAATCACTCTTAAAAGATAGTGATGTTTTTTGTTAAAGCCCTCTGAATTCAGTCTAACTGCACTTTACATACTGTATGTTGAAACATCAAATGCAGCACTGAAATCAAATAAAAAAAACAACAACTTAGGAATCCTATAAAATACAGATTTCAATACAAGGATCAAATAAAGTGCTAAGTAGTAATTCCCCTAAAACACACATGGTAAGATGTAGATGGACACATGCACAAAGAAATAAACTGTACAGAATGATACCCAGCAATACGCACTTCTGAGCAGCAGAGATTGCATATGAAATGAAAGTGTGAAATATTCATTGGATTCTGAAGCGAGGCTCTCATAGTATTACTGAGCTGAGATGAATAAATGGCTCCTAATCCCAGATGAGTGTTTTACTGTAGGCACACTCAGACTGCCTGGCTTTAGGTTTATAACCACAAAGAAAACAGAAGATATTTGAAGACAGAGGTCAAAAATACAGTTTTGAAAAATCAAGGATGAAATATACTCAAGTACTGCCACTGGAGAGAAAGCATTCAAAGTGCTGAGTGTTTGAGGCGATACTTATGTAGCAGCTGTGAGTAAATGTGGGTCTGGATTCTGTAGCCCTCATTTACATCTGGTATTAACATGTAATCTGTATCTGGATACATTATCTGGATGACTTCTGATCCATCTGTCTTTGCATTTACACCTGGCATTAAAATGTATTCTTGTCATCTAAATTCTGCCTGCACTCTAATCAGATCTCAATATGCAGTATGCAAATGGGAATATTGAGTGGACTGCCTTGTCAACAAACATGGTGCATCCCAGGTCAAGGGAAGCAGTGATGCTTAATGGGTTCTATTTATTTTTCCATTGGGAATCTAATGCTACTGCTACTAGCTGTAGCTTTTGTCTGCTTTGTTTAAGCTTGAGGGAAGAGGCACAGCTGATGCTTGAAATACGATAGACAGAGATTGACCATCTCCAAATGTGGCCTGGCTGATCTGATTGTACTCTGACTCGGTATGCTCTGCACGCATTTACCTTGCATTAGCTTGTGCTTTCCCTTATCCACATAAATTATCTGGTTAATATGTGAAAATGGGGTATCAAATGGAAGAGATACAGTATATCCGTGTATGTCTTTATGCTTGGTGTCTTTATGTATTAGAGATGTAATTGTATATGTATACTTCCCAAATGAGAATGACAGTTACTGTCAGAAGTCTATTTCTGTCTGTCCACTTGAGTCCCAGACTTATCAGCTATTACATTTTAGACATTTAGGTCAGAGTCTTTCGATGCTCGGAAATGCACTAACAGTGTTAGTTTTGCTTGTAGATAATACAGCATGCCAGCATTTGACTGCCTTCACTGTTAGAGTAAGAATTATGGCATATGAGACACAGTTGTGGGTTTACATGTTTCAATGTTTTTTTAACTGTCATTAGTTTTCTGTACCATTATGTAGAAACTATATATTTCATGTGTCTATCTTCACCTGACCACTGCTGCACAGCATGTTGAAAGGTATTTTGGGATGCATATTTATCACATATTACCCCTTGTTTGTCGAGAAGATCAATATCTATTTAATTTCTGTTTTTTTTTTTAGTTTTGTATGTCTATGACAGGCATTGCTTGAACTGAAAGAAAATCTAGGTTTGTAGTGAATCCTTCAACAAATCCTGTTACCCACCCCCACCTCTAAGAAAATAATGCCTGTATTACAGATGAATTTAGTTGATCAGTTGTGTGGAGGTAACTTTCAGAATGTAGATCAGCCACCAACACTCTCCTTACCCTCCATCCCCACCTTTTTTCTCTATTACCCTAATGTCTCCCTTGCACTGTGTCTTTTCAAGCTCACGCACAGCTTTATGCCAAAGAAAATGAAAACTAAGCAGAAAATATGGATTCCCATCAGCATTTTCTCTGTTGCTGGAAGTGTAATTCCTAATGTATTTTTCCCAGCTTGTAGATATGCAGCAACAGACTTCCAGGGACCAGGGTTTGTTTAAAAGGGTAGCTGGTAATGGAGAGATGGAGGAGGAACACTGTTGCCTTGTATGATATTGATGTTTGCTCTGGGACATTAATGTCACATACACTCGATCAGATGCCCACACACACACACACACACACACACACACACACACACACACACACACACACACACACACACACACACACACACACACACACACACACACAGTCTACATTAAGCTTTACTGGCAAATAAGATTTAGGATCAAAGAAAGCCCTCCCCTGCTCTGATCACAACCCACATCCTCAAACATACACACACAATCATGGTTATTATTTTATCTTTTATAATGGATCCCTGTCCAAACCTCCAATCATGAATATATACCCTTTTACCCTATCAAAAATAGAAAGGAGATTTTTTTATTACATAGACCGACTGGCACTGTAAATCACTCAAAAAGATATAACACAGTAAGCCATATATCTCTTCAAGCTGGAAATTCAGCTACACACATACATAGAGTATGCGCAGATAGGGAAGGGTGCTCTGTTAATATATGTTGACTGTCAGTGTAGACTGATATATGTGTTAGTGTACTGCAATTTACCAATGAGGCCATAGTCTCATCAAATATAATTCACAATTCGGCTAATGGTAGATATCTCAGGTCCTAAGGAAAGACAAGGTTTATGGTCCCTCTACCCTTCTCAAGGACTGCCAGATACACCTGCTCACACACACACAGGACAACTCACCAATGGAAACTTACACATATGATTACCATATAATGAAAAATGTCAGGATACATAAAGAAAATGACAAAGAAACGATATTTGAGTTGCACCTTCAGGTGACAGGCTGAAGAATTTATGACTTTTATACCCTTTTGAAGGACTAAGAAGAGCAAGTGCCTGCCATACTTGGTATTGTATGTTAAACCACTAGGGCCTGCGACAACACACACGCTTACACACACTGAAGCTGACATTTATATGTATTTAGTGGTTTTACATAGACCATTATGCTACAGCGTAACTGACTGGAATTTGTGCCCATAACATTTTTTTAGGGAAAAGGGTTGGTTTAGGGCTTGTTGGTTGACATTGTTCTACTTAGTCATATTGTGCTTGACTTGAATAACCTGGACCTCGACACAGTTGTGCCCACGGTGGCACTTTGAGATTGTTTGTTGCACGCGACAAGTTTTCCTCACCGTCTCCACAGGTTAAACCTTATTTCTGTTGTTCTGCTCGGACAAATAGTTAGATTAATTATAGGAAATAAGATAATTTCGTGACACTCAATCACTTGTATTGTTTCCTTAAAGCCTAAGACACAGCTTGGTTGCTCACAACGACTTATATTGTGAATAAAACAAGCCTGGCCCACAAATAACTCAACAATTCTCCCCAGACTGACCTATTTTGCTGACTCTAAAGCTACACTCCAATAATGGAACATATTGTGTATTCTACTTCCTTATACTGTGCAGGAACATGCACAGACACACACCTACACACAAGGTTACACAGTAATTGAAACCAGTGCAATGTGTGAAAGCAATCAGCAGCAGTGCTTTCTTTAGTGGAAGGTCAATATTATTCTCACCAGTTGGCCACTTCATATGGAGGGCTGAGGGGTCAAAGGTAGCTGGAGTACTGTTATTTGTGTGTGTGTGTGTGAGAGCAACACACATGAGCGTGTTTGTCCTCCCTGTTCATTCATTTAACCTTTGCAAGCTGACATCACACTTGCAAAGGAAAATATTCCGAACTCTGCTGCCCTCAAAGATCTATTGATAAATATTATATTATTAGGATAGGCTGGAGAAAGAGTGAAAATTCTTTTGTTTTTCACAGTGTGTTGTATTTATCTTAGTAAGTCCAATTCCCCTCTGTACATTCTTAATGTTAAAACAAAAGCATTGAAAAATGGTGCTTATAGATATGTTTTAATTTCTAAATTAACATATTCTTTTCTTTCATCCTGAATTTTATAACTCAATTTATTTTCCGTGTAGTTGTCAAACTGAAGATCTGGTACATATACAAACACCATTATTGACATATTGAAGATGATTGACATGTTTTCAGAGGTTAAGATAATCTAACCTATAATCTATAACCATAACAAAGTAAAGATGCTGACCCAGCAAAATATCAACAGAAAACAGACTTCATGAAGAGAAAAGCTTTTCATTAGACAGACTGAGTCTGAGGTCAAGCCCAGCCTACCCTGAGAGCTAGAGATAACAAGACAGCCAGTCAGAGACTAAATCAGGTCAGGGTCAGCTATCCGTAGTATATGAAGACATTCATCGAGAAGGCCTCAAAGAGCAGACAGCCGATGGTGCCAAATTTGGTTTATTTCTTTAAGAAATAGCTTGCAAGTAAAATACAGTTGGTCTTAGGTAAAGTGAAGTTACATGAAGACATAATAAAATCATTGTTTTGGGACATAGAATCATCTTTTCAATAAAAGTTGAATTACAGCTGGCGCCACTACAGTGCAGGAAACCAATGCCAAAAAATTAATGATACTGGCACAGGTACAAAAAAAATCCTGCTCATTTATTAATACTTATCACAATGCTAATATGATTATTAAGCTGAACATATAGGTACAACATGAATAATGAGATTTGTTGGATGTCTGGCTCCTTGTTTAGAGTATCAGGTTTTTGAAGCCTAAGATTAAAATGTTGTGATTAAATGTGGACTATGTCAGAGGCCACCCACACAAATTACTGCTTCTCAGTATGTCATGCCGTATTGCGTGTTTTTCTAATCGCTTTCAAGTGTCATTGTTTTGATCTGGGTCATGGTTCAATTAATGTTGACATGTCAACCAGCAGCACACACACAGACACAGAAACACAAAAAAAATGCAGGAAGAACCAAATCATCAACTACCTTTATACATAAGAATCCAGTCAAATACTGCCTGCCTGTCTGGTGTCTATTGTCTTCATTATCTTGTCACACCAGAACAAGCAGCTATGAATAATCACATTGCAACTGCATCATCTTTACTAATCAATGCTTTCACCGTGGCTTTGTGTGTGTTTGTGTGTGTGTGTGTGTGTCTGTGTGTGAGTTTCGAAACTGGGGCTGAAGCCAGTGCTCTTCATGAAATGTTAGGAACTTTCTGTCAGCGCGTACATACTGCACAGACTTAACGGTCATGTCATTTATGATGAAAACTGTAGAGGAGGATTATGGGGCATTATGCATAATAACCCTTCCAACAGGGTCATAATTGCCTCATTCTGACTGGGTTGTGTTTTGTTCCTCAAAATGACAGAGCTTAGCTGGTGAGAAGGGAAAGGGGGGAAGAAATGGGATGGAAAGGGAGGGGAGAAAGACAGGGGGGCATACATGTACAGCAGTGGGTGGACTAATTGAAGGGTTGAGGAAGAGGGAGAGAGAAAAAAACTTGAAGCAGGTTGGCGAAGCTAGATAGTGTGGAGTGATGAGGGTTAAAGAGCCAAAGATCTCCAGATAGCCATCATTTCTCACCAGTATTCATTAAGACCCATCCATTCATCCATCTTCATGTACGGTCTGTCTACTCTGTGCTACATCCCCCATAGATACGTCATACATACACTATAGACATATATGACAAGATAATAGAGTTGGAATTCAGCAAATATATCCGTGCAAAACAAAATCTGTAGTTGAACAGATCAAACAGAGCTATTAGCCACACAACTAATTGCCTTATAAAAGTTACACTAAAATGATCCCTAATGATGAATGTCTAAATGATTATATTCCAGCTCCATTGCAGATGCTATTATGAGTTCACACAATCAATGACGACGGCAATCAATCTGTAAATAATGCAACACATGCATTAGCTGGGGCAAATTACTTTTGCATGTGTATGTATGTGTCTGTGTATGTGCACATCTAAACACATTGTGCAGCAGTCCCACGTTGTAATTTCTCAGTCACGATTGCTTAATGAACATTTTTGTATGGCCTTAATTGATTCATTTGTATCAAGAACTACCACATAAGCAGATATAGCATTAATATGTATGCTTATTGTAAGTGAAAAGGCAGTGCTTAGAGTGATGGACAGAAATAAATAATGAAATTTTGCAGAGTTGCATCTGTTACCAGCAGCAGCTGGTGTTATTTGTCCCTTATAGATATAGTTTTCATGTTCATGGAAATAATACACTGTACAGATGAAGAGAGCACAGACAGGAGAGATCTGCCTGATTAAAACAAAGAACCTGATCAGAATAATTTTTGTCATTATCAGAGATATAACTACTTTGTTAAAAAAATCTTGTACCCTAAATACCTTTAGTATTTCATTTATTTTGATGTGACTAGTGAATACATCATTTAAAAGAAGGATTAGAGTTGTTACAGGAAGAAAAAAAGAATATTCAGAAAGAATAAAGATACTGAGACATGTACAATTATCCTCAACACAGGTTAGATTTTGCTTTCTCAGACTAAGATACTTTCTTGTTATTTGCTGTTGTGGATATATTCTCCCTTCTTCAGACAGCCCCGGTACACTCTTATATATGTCAGCTGGCCGAACCTCCCAGCCCCCAGTTTGAAGGCCAGACCAGTATAAGGGTTTGAAGAGTCTCTTGTAGAGTTGATTTCAATCTTTGATGTGTCTGTGGAATCTTCATCATCGAGGATGGCATAGTTTGCTTAAACCTTTTTGACTGTTTGGTCCAACTGCATTACGCTCTACCTTTCTTTTCTTTAAATCTAACGTTTATTCTCTGTTTTATTTAATTATTTTTTTAATAACATACAAAGTCACACTTGGTTTCAAGATTTAAACCCACCTATTTGCACATTTTAAATCCATCTTGCACATTTTTTTCACTATACCAACACCAGCAAAGCAGTCTGTATGAATACTTGTCTGTCCCTGTTCTGCTCCTCCCACCCGCTGTGCCATGTGATGGAAATGTTGGCCAAGAAGACAGAAAGTAAACCAGACGGATTAAAGAGAAAGTTAGTGACAAAGAGGAACATGAACTGTTGGTCTTATTATCTTCTGGAGAAAATGGCTCTTGCTGACTGGTAAAGTAACACACATAAAGGGAAATACACACACACATGCACACCCTGTGTACTCCCCACTGAGTTGGCATGAGTCCCCCTGCGGTCCATCTTGATGTCCTCAAGTCTGGCTGGTTAAGGTTGTTTCATCTCATCAGCTAGCCAGATAAGATAATCAGCAGACATGATTCAAAGATGTATTTAAATAGGATTTACACCTAGAGTAAAACACAATTTTCCACCAAATTGCACTTTTGCAGTAGCCTAGCTGCGCTAGACAACCCACGGCAACGAATTTAATTCTCTGCCAGGGTGGGTCTAGTTACCCTCCATAAGGCTCGAGGTTGGATGCTCCTAAAACTGGCCGGACGAATCACCATGAACTGTAGAGTCAGAAGGCGGGCGTAACTAAGTGACGACAGAGACGCGACGATTCTGACAGAAACAACCGGAAACAACTAGCCTAGCCGCGCTAGACAACCCATGGCAACGAATTTAATTCTCTGCCAGGGTCGACAACAAAAACGACAACAGTTGTTGAGCTCCATTAGCACCGACTCTGAATAATCTTTCTGCTAACATGTCTGTAATGTACTTGAGCTTCACCCATTGACTGTGTAAATAAGGCTTCACCGAACTACAGTATCCTCTGATTTCCAGAGCTCTAGGAGCCTATTCGTTGAGCTGATTGGTTGTATACCTACCCAATTGCTGCAGAGTGATTTGATAGACAACCTTTTAGCCCGCCTCCCTCCCTGTCGAGCGTGCCTAGACCCTTGCGTCTTCAGAACATGGGTCTAGCACGGCTAGGCTACTTTTGCTGCATTGTAAGCCCAATTAAACTAAATTTCTTTGAGGTGGTGCCCAATGGAGAACCCCAAGAATGGAGAGGATCTCACACCCTTCTGTCTTCTGATGTTCATACCAAGTTTCTGCCTCAACATAAGAAATCTGTGACAAAGTTACTCAAGTGCTTATCAGGGCAATGATACCAGAAATATTGAACTGTCTGTCAGTAAACTGTAAAGGGATGCTTGCTGTGATCATGTGTGTTCGTAATTAAATGCATCATGTGTGTGTGTAATTGAATGCAATAATTTTAGTTTACTGTGAGAAAAAGCCTACAACAGCATTTTATTTTGAAATTTCAGTCACAAATTAATAGCTAGTCTGAATCACTGAATGTAGATAGCAGGTAGAAGCATGGCATTGGCTGGACGTTTCATGTAGGTTTGTCCTCTGCTTCTGCTGTCTGTGTTCACATTTTCAAAATCCCCATCACTGTGGGAAACAACAACCTCCAAACAGCAACCCACAACAAACACCCCCTGAAAAATTCAAGTTTTGCCAAATGTTTGGATTGTGCAATAAAGCAGTTATTTGTCATGAATTATCCATTTGAATGACAGTGCTTGCCTCCTTGCATGCAAATGTTCCACTAAAGCATTTTGACAGCTACTGTTTTGAGTGAACACCGTCCCAGCATTCTGTTCTTTGCCCTGCCCAAGATGATTTTGATTGATTTAAAGAAATACAAATATGCCAAAGCATTTTGACTCCCTGTAGCAGAATGATATTGAGGTGCAGCCTAACTATTCTATACCGTGCTGTGTTAGCTGCCTCTCTGATGAACCTCTCGTTCCATGGACGAACTCCAAATTCATCGTCTTGAACTACAGCCGGCGACAGTTGTCCTTCACTGAAGCTGCAGAGCAGATCAGTGACACCATAAATTGATGAGATGACTGACTTCCATCGTCAGTTGCAGTGCAAGACGGTGGAGATGGAGTTTGTTCACAGATCAAGAGACTCAAAGGAAAATGAGCTGTAAACTGTAGTGCTCAGTAATTTTGTCACAAATGACTTTAGTCAAACATGAGTGATTTAATTGCAGTCACAATGCAGTTACATTGCTTATTATAGTTTATTTTTTGTCCGTCTTTCTGTATGCATATGCTCACATCAGTTTGAAGTCATTGTGGGGGCGGCATGGCTCAGTGGGTAGAGTGGCCGTCTTGTAACTGGAAGGTTGCCGGTTCGATCCTCGGCCCGTCGTGCTCATGTCGAGGTGTCCCTGAGCAAGACACCTAACCCCTAATTGCTCCTGATGGGTTGTGGTTAGCACCTTGCATGGCAGCTTCCACCATCAGTGTGTGAATGTGTGTGTGAATGGGTAAATGTGACATATCATCATGTAAAGCGCTTTGGATAAAAGCGCTATATAAATACAACCATTTATTGTCCATTGCGATGCTTCATTATAGACATTGTCATATGAAAGTTGGTTAGACGCGGCCCAAACTTAACACAAACACCACAAAGCCCATCCACAACAGAAAGACTTCAAACAAAACCTTTAAAGTCACATCGCCTCATGTGCGACAGGCACGTCGTGTTTCACTTGATCACATAGACAGATGGGTAATACAATATTACTTGTGTGGCACATTTTGAATAGGTCCGTAATGTTCCATTAGTTTGATTGCTTACAACCCGTCACACACTGTGGGCAGAGACAATAAAAGCAGAATAGAGCAAAAATTAAATGGCTCTTTTTAATGCTTTAATTTAATGGTTTAATTTTAATATTGTTCATTTACGACTCAAGTGACATAATTAGATTGTTTCACTTAGACACAGATACATGGTGCACGCTGAAAGCTGCACACAGATATACTTCTGCTTACGCACACACACACTCACACTCTCACTCTTGAAATGCAGTGGAGTGGAATAATGGACAAGGCAGTGGGATAGTGGGCAGATTTTATCATTCACACGCTCTTAACCACCAGCCATCTGCTAAATGCATGCATTCTTGTCTTTGTGTCTGTGTGCATGCATTCATGTGTATGAATGCACACATGTATATGGATGGATGGAAGGATCATATAGTTAGGCCACTGGAGTAGTTTAATTCAAACAGAACTTTGCATCTTGCTTCTCAATGACTATTTAATAGAAAAAAAAAAAGCATACATAGGGTATGTATAATGTCAGAAACATTTGCAATGTTTGTGTTTGTTACCCAAATACTCACCAATGCAAATGCATGTTAAAGGTAGTGCAGTAATGCTGCTTGCATGTGCTATTAACTTAACATATTATCTTCTCTAATTTTCTCATCAATATGCTAGATTACAAAAGTTAGAAATTTGTCTGAAATAAAAACGGAAGAAAAGTAAAACAAATGATACAAACTGTAGTGGAAAAAAAATTGCAGTGTCGACTACAAATGCCTTAAACATTACAATAAATTGATGTTTTAACTTTGCCTCAATTTTTTCCAATTAATGAAAATTTTTCTTAAAGGTCATCTAGGCTTGGCTCATGTATCATTATCTCTGTGTTACATTGAGAGGTTGCTCATTATGAGGTGTTAAAAAGGAGACAACAGTGGGATCTCACCATAATGAACCTAAATGTTCCCTCTCACATGTCTGGTCTTGTGCCCATCTCTTTGTGCTTCCTTTCAGCCTGTCCCGAATTTGTCCTCGCTTCTCCTCCCTTTACACTCTTTTTCTGTCTCGGCCAACAGTACCTGTCATTACGTTACATCATCTAGCTAATACCATTCTTTCTCCAATTCTTGTTACTTTTCTTGGCTTCTTTCGTTCTCCCTTTTCTTTGAACATAGCTCTTCCTTTACCGTGTTCCAGACTTTTCGACAAGTATTTAGTAATTCTTTGGCCTTGCCTCCCCTATCCACTCACCCCCTTCCTTCCCCTTCACCACGTACTTCTTTCTTTCTTTCACTCTTTCCTCTAATGAATCCAATCATTTTTGAGTCACACCTTAGTGTGCTTACATGTATGTGTGTGTGGACCCTTCATTTGTCAAAGGCACATACAGATGTGATCCAGACCTGATACATATGTTGACCCTTAGCCAGCAACCAGGGGGGGTTAATTGACTAAAGAGAGGAGGAGGCTACTGGAGGGGAGGAGAATGGGACAGAAAGCCAGAGAGAGAGACAATGATGAGAGTGAGAGCATTAAGAGTGAGAGTGTGACAGATAGGTGCAATTTGTAAGAGCACATGAAAGAAGAAAGAGGAGGCTGCAAGAGAGAAAGGGGTTAATCGCCAGAGTGAATAAAATGTAAGACAGGGGGAGGCCGGTAATTAAAGAACTGTGGAAGAGACATTGAAATAAAGACAAATGTGGGGTTAATGGTGAAAGTGTATAAGATGGGCATGAGGTGACCGCATGAGGCAGCTTAGCAGCAGGATATGGAAGATTGATCTGAAGCGATACAGAAAGTGTTAACAGAAGGGTTGAAATGAAACAGACAAGGTGAAAGTGAAAGGGTTAATTTCCAGTATAATAAACGACAAAGGCTGAGTTCTCCATGCACCTCGGCTCTTAATTAAGAAAACACAACTGCACCTGGGACCCACCTAATAGATGGATACTGCTTGAAATTGTGTGTGTGCGTGTGCGCGTGTGTTCCTAATTGTTATTGTCATGGAGTCCACATCATCACGGATTCATTGTGATGATGAATTATCTTAATGAAGTGCCTGGATGTGGGTTTTGTTGGGGATGGATGAACTAAATGACCAAATCACTACAAACTGGTCCATCATGTGATTGGTGAAGCTGTGTGGACAGACAGTTTTCTGCCTGTGTGTTTACTCTCCTCTCTGCTTTAAACAATTCTGATTTAAGGACACTGAAACAGTTATTGTTCGATTGAAACTCTAGTATGTTTAGTTAAATATTAAGATTGACAAACCTCTTAAACTTGAACTTCTTTTCACCGTCAGTCATGAAAAATCACAATAGATTTTACAAGATGTGGCTTATCAAAACAGTCTTAGTTGCTTCTTCTTGAAATATAAGAAATTATTGCCAAAAATAATTCTTTTTTGGCGTGAAAGAAGAGTCAAATCAGCAGTATATTATTGACCCGACAAACTCATTTTGTAGTTCATTGTGTTTAGAGCATAACAGTAGAAGCAGACTAATTTGCTGCTTAACTTAAAAGCCTTAAGTCATAGCCATCCAAGTCTTATATTAGATATTATGCTTTTTGCTACAGGAACCTTTGAGATGTTTCATGAAAATGTTTTGCAATCTACCTGTGAGATTGCCAACTAATCTACAACTTCATCTGAGCTTTTGGTGGTCTGTATTCTGTCGGTGCTTTGTCACTTCAAGTGCACATCATTTAGTGTCAAGAGGAATTTGATTTATGGCCTTGAGAATGGATGATATGATCTGTTTGGAAGACTAATGTAATCACGGTGTTGGCTGTGAGCTTTACTCTTCACCTCAATCATAGAGATGTTAGAAGGACCACCTCTCATGTCAACCCTTTCAGAAAGAAGAGCAGTGTATGCGATGCGTGTGAGCTCTGTGTAGATACTGTGTACGTGCTTTCAGGACAGATTTATTGTGTGTGTATATATGTGTTGTCATCACACACACACAGACAGAGACACACAAGGCTCCCAGCAGTTAGCCGAAAGATTTAAATACATTGACAGAGTAATGCACTGGGCGGTGAGAGCTTTATAAAGAGTGAACCTGTCCCTGAATGTGTGAGTGATGATAACGGGCTCATTTAATTGCCTAACCCCTACACACACGCATGCGTATACACACACACACACACACACACACACACACACACACACACACACACACACACACACACACACACACACACACACACACACACACACACACACACACACACACACACAGATCATCAGCTCCCTGAGTAGGCGTCACATAATTTCTGTCATTCACCTTGAGTAGGTGGAGGTAAGACAGTATGATGGAGGGTTGGAGGAAAGGAAATAAACGAGTAAGAGTCAGTCAGCGTGAGAAACCCAGCCAAAGCCTGTAAGAGGTCAGAGGCATTTGGATTGACTTTTGTGATCTTTCACAAGTTCAGGCTCATTATTAAGTTTGTCAGCTGCACTTTCGCAAAACAATTCCTCACCAAAAGTACTAATTTCAGAGGATTAAGTTGCAAAAACATCTAGTATGTTGTATTTTTTCCGTATTCTTTCAGATCTAGCTGTTGCTATGAGACTGGTCACATATTCTTACAACCTGGTACTTGCTGTTAAAACCATGCCAGATGCTGTTGTCAGATGCATCCAATAGCACCACCATTTAATGAGAAATACAAGTAACGGTTGTCATTTGTGAAATGATTTAAATGCAATTAAAATTTAACTCGGCATATTCTGTGAAATGGTACCATCAAATCCATTCTTTCACAGGCTCCAACAATAAAATACAACACATATAAATACACTGAAAACACAAGCTGACAAAGTAGATGTCTAAAAGAAATGTTACAAAGAAACAGCAGCCGATGAAAATAAATTAATAAATAAATATGTAGTGCTCAGTGTCTTATTTTATTTTGTTCAGGGTGGTTATTGCAGTGGGAATAAAGGAATACACACAAAGTTACACATGATTGAAAGTGCTAGCTGCTCGGTAGAAGTGAGCATGCCAGCTGTATATGGATTTGTGCAGCTGCACACGAACAAAGGTCTGAGCACTGGCGAACTGAAAGCAATTGGCTGTTTCTTTGAAGGGTACAAAATTGTTTGTTGCAGCGCCAGAACACCATGTACTAGTTTCCTGTGTCCAATAATCGATTTATTAAATTGACAAGAGTAATTTTATGACTTTCCTCTAGAAAATCCTAAAGTTGACTGATCATTTATTTGGCCAGCGAGAAACAGCCCAGTCAGGTAGGAAACCATTTTTCTAACCTTAACAAGCCAAAAAACTTGATTTCCACTGAAGTCTTCAATAGAACATGCTGAATTGGATTATATATTTTTAAATGTGCAACCTGTCAACAATGTTACAACAATGCATAGATGTAGTTTAATGGATTACAACACTGATGACAAAAATAGAGTTGTGAAACATTTTTTACAGATTTTGGGGGCAAATAGTTAATTTGGAAATATTGGCACTAAATCCTGATCACAGTGTTAACCTATTTTACCTTGTCATGTAAACATATAAGCAGCATAAAGCTTTAGGTGTAAACCCCATACAAATTCTACAATGTCACTGACACGACCGTTCAGAAGATTATGATCAAAAATTATCATCAAAAAGACTTTTAGATGCCTTTGGACATTATAGTACAGAATTAAATTATGTTTTAAAGACAAGCACAGATTTTTAGAATTGTAGTTGACTTTGCATAAAATCTTTTATGTATCCCTATTGTTATTTCCACTGCTAATGATAATGGTAATTAAATAGATCTGACAAAAGAGAAAGACAAAATGTAACCAAATGGGCAGAAAAAACACCTACGAAAAATAATGGACACCAGTGTAGCACTCCTATAATGAAATAACAACAGTTTTGAAGTATAAAATATAGGTTTGTGGTTGTAGCTCCTGTTTATTGTCTGATCCAAGAATCACAGATGCTGCTTTATGCCAGATTATTTCATCTTTTTCTGTTATTCACAGGAAATTGTTGATTTGAGACGGTGTGATTCTATCTTGCGTAGAAATAATTAATGATGCTGAAAGTATTTTTTTCCTCAGGTGTTGTGAAGTGGCATGGCATGATTGATTGTTCTCCTTCAGCTCTGAAGAAGATAAGCTGTCTGGGGGTCAGGAGACAACCTTTCAGTAGTTAACCCCAAAATCCCCAAAGTGGTTACAGATTATAGGCATCTGGATGGCCTGATCCGCAGTCCTCCATTGTGTAGAACAGTGCAACAACCCCAAACCAAACATGCTTAAAGATTTAGGGGTTAATGTTTAAACACATGAACTACAATGGGAGAAAGGATTTGGCTTGCTGTTTTATCTTTTCAAAGCCATAAGAAAATCATGGAACATCACCTGAAATTTTGAAATCACGCTTTTTGCTAGTTTTATCGACCCCAGTTGAGAAGGCCAGTAGTATGCGTACTAGTAGCAGGTTTGATTTAATTCATTCTGTAATTCATGTGTGTTTCTGTGTATATTTACTTGGATATATGTGTGTAAGTGTATACTACACTGATGCAGGTTTAGGACTGTCAGCTGACAGTTATTACTGCTTAGCATTTTGACATGTTAATCCTCAGATAACAACCATCAACACATTTTGTGTGTGTGTGTGTGTACGAGTGTGAAAATGTGTATGCATGTATGTGAGGACATGGTGTGTATGGGTGTGTGTGTAGTCTAATCAGTCACATCTGACAGACGGCAAATCCTACTTCAAAAGCCACTCAGACGTTCATTGTTATGTGGAGAGCCAATTGAAGGAGATAAGATGTTGGGAAAAAAAGGAGAGGAAGGAGAGAAGGCTAGATACATGAGCTATCGGGGAGATGTGAGTCCTATGAACTAAACCTTGACATACATTTAAGCACTGACAACTTTTAGAGTTCAATGTAGAATTCTTTAAGATATATAAATCATTAATATTTAAATCAATTTAACTGAAACATAAGTAGCATTTTCTTTTTCATTGTAACAGCACCCCATGTTCGAGCAAGGACCTTTAAACAAAAGTTTTCCGTGATTGCTTGTGGAAAAGAATGGAGAAGGCCAATGCCCTTCGGTTTGGAATGAGACATTCTTTCAAAACTGTGTGCAACATTTGGGTGTCTGCATTTTGTACAATGCTGTGTACAAAGACAAAGACTTAAATCCAGTCAAAACATTGTTCATTCTAAAATTCAGACATACTTGCAGTCAAGAGTTATAAAACAAGCCCCCAAACCTATTATTTGATGAGTTGATCAAGGACAATTCATTGTCTACAACTTGGATGACTAAGTAATTTGTCAAAAAAACAAACAAAAAAAAATTAATTGTAGACATAATGTCTCTAGTTTTTGAATGTTTGTTGGACAAATTGTATTGTGATATACTAAAAGACAGGTTTTGAAATGTCCCAAGCCAATATTAGGAATTGGTACTGTTACCCTCAACAAATTCCAATCCTTTTCTCCCAGTGCTTTCTGTACTGCAAAAAATACAGGGATCTGACACTTAAAGGGGCAAAATACAGATTAGCTAAACTCGAACTATATTCAATTGGTAATTATCTTTTTTTTTTTAAAAAAATCAAAGATTAGAGTACTAAACATCAAGGGAAGCTCTCATTTTGGGCCTGTGCTGTCCGCTGCTTCAGCCGGTTAAAGTCACAAAAACCTGGCAGCAGATCGCTGTTAACGTTAATTTGGTGAATATTTTGGTGACAGGCCAAAAAGTTATCTCTTCTGGTTTGGGTGCTCCCTGCAGACACACAAAGTTAAAGTTAAATGACTCCGATTGGGATCAGGGCCAAAAAACTTGACCAGGACACTCCCGGTTTCTGATATGCTGCAGCACCCCATTTATCTCAAAGAGGCAAGATGAAATATTAAAAGTAACTGAGGCATGATGTGAAAAGATGAGATCTGATCACAGAACACAGTTATGCTAATTACCCAGGATTAGCCTGTAGTCGGCTTCTCTAGAGACTTCTAATGTCTGGACTAACCTTCAAAACAAGCTAGTTGTTAGACAGTGCCGCAGATTTGACACACAGTTACTCATCGACTTGTATTCAGAGGGTGCCTGTACAGTTTTCTCTGGTTAACAGGCTCCTCTGGTTTATGAGTGCTGCCATTTCGACCGCCACTGGTAGATCATTGAGAATATGGCCTGCACAGAATGTGTCCATCTGTGCCACTGTGTGTCTCCATAATGCTGTTCCATATGGACAAGTGTGGTCTACACACAGCCTCGGGGAGATGGTGGTAGATGGTTAGCGCACACGCACAAACACGCTCATACACGGATATTCTTCTTCACGCACAAGCATCAGTACATACATGTAGGGACACAAACAGTCGTGCACGCTCATGCAAATATGGATGCAGACAAGCACACACACCATCTGCAAGACTGAGGAAACAGAAGTTGTCATTATATTTTGGCTGTGTGACAGACACTGAAGTTCTGTCTGTCTGAAGTTCACAAAGTCACTGAGCATTTGTTCTGTTGGTGCTAATGGAGGCTGCTCTACTCTGGACAATTGAAATCATTCTGCTTTCTCTGTTTCAGAAAAAAAAGTCTATATAATGTCTTTTTGTGTTTCTGTCTGGCTCTCTGCTGTCCACATCAAACACTTGGTACTGTATGTCTGTGACCTCCCCTCTGTCTGTGTCTTTATGTCTCTGTTGCTCATTCTTCACAGTATTTCTGTCCCCCGTTCATCTTTTTCTTCCTGTCTGTTTTGTCTGGATTTCTCATGCTCTTCTGAGAGGTAAGGTGACTGGAGATCAATAGAGGGTCAACACACACACACACACACACACACACACACACACACACACACACACACACACACACACACACACACACACACACACACACACACACACACACACTTGCACACTAACCTACACAAAAATGGAAACTGCTGAGCAGGTACATTTTATTCATTCTATTCTCTATACAGAGACAAGATCATCCTAATTATCGATTACCATGGCGATGGATTGACTGCAGTAGAGAGGTCATAGAGATGTGTGTATGTGTGCCTAGTAGTTTTGTCCCTGTCTTTTTTCAATGGTGTGTCTGTAAATGCTTTTGTAATGTATAGTATGCTCAGCCCTTTGTGTTCAGTGCGTTTTATAATCTGTGCTGAAATCTATTGTTAATGTTTGACTTGTTCCGTCTGAGCCTCTGTATTTAAGATATTTAAGCAGTACGAGAGAGCAGAGTAAGTGTGACGGGGGACAGAAAACTTTAAGGAATAAAATAAACTAGTCGGATTAAACAGAGTATGGAGATTGAAAAGTGAATGCCGGTGTATCAGATTCATGTGTTAATCAATAAGCTCTTTGTTGCTGTGTGAGTGTATCCAATAGAGCAAAGTGGTGGAACATGATGATTTACATCAGCTGATTTGTAAGGAACCGCTACAGCTCAGAGGGGAGAGAGGCTCAGCAGAAGAGAGCAGCTACAGAAGGCAAAGCGAAGGAAGAGAAGGTGGGTAGAAGAACAGGAGCGAGAGGAAGAAAGAAGCAAAAGGAGACAGGGTGAATAATAAAGAAAGGAGGCAACCGGAGAAGAGGAAGGGCAATGCAAGGCACGGGAGGGGGAATGATAGGAAGCAAAAGAGAGGAGGCAAAGTGAAGCCAGAGGGGAAAACACGGCTAAGCAGGAATATCTGCTGATGAAAGTCGAAAAGGCCAACTTGTACATAGCCTAGTATAGAAGAGCTGACCTGCCTCAGGGTTCATTCAAATTCTCTTTGTGATCTGCACAATTATTTTTATGTTCATCACACAGAACTGTGCTAGGCTTTACCAATATTATTTCTCATGCTAACTTCAGAGAGTGTCTATTTGCTTGCTCGAGTGACCTGAGCTTGCCACAACAGCAACAAAGCTCTTTGTATTGGGTGCTTCAGAGTTATGTCATGAGACAAAACATGCCTTTTTTAACTTTGGCATGACATCAAAAGGGAGGGGAATGAAGACATGCTGATAGAAACAGGCTCACTGGGCATCTAAAGTGTAGTGTTAAGTTCTAAAGCTCAGTCCATTTACAAAGGATGGAGTTTTAAAGAGTTCGCATACGCCGCAAGGCATGGAGGTGTTGCTTTTCTATACAGCGCTTCCTTCTTTCAGCCTAGAGACAGACATATGATAAAATATTTGTGAGCTTGCCTTCCTTTTTCTTTGCTTCTCACAGGCAGAGAGCAGGCCTTTTGTTGCAATATGAAGCAAATAGGTGACAAAATCAAAGACTGTAAGGGCCAGAGGTGTGCATGTGTGTGGGTGGGGGTGATTGGGGTGTAGCGGCTTTATGATGCACTTCAGATGCAGTTTCTGTTGTGTAGAGCTAGGTGGTGCTGTCAGTCTATCCTCTGTCAGTGTGTGTGTGTGTGTGTGTGTGTGTGTGTGTGTGTGCGTGTGTGTGTGTGTGTGCGCGTGTGTGTGTGCGTGTGTGTGTCACTGAATGATCAGACTTGGTTTCTTTCTTATGAGGAACAGTTGCGTCAGAGTAAAAGCTCTGTGATTTTGGACCAGGAAGACACATTTATTATCCTCAATTCATTGTTGTATTCAGATCATTGGAGTTCATTAATAACATTCTTTTTTATGAAAAAAACGGCACAGTCGGCAGTAAATTAGCATATTCACAAGGGGAAAAATAGAAAATTGTTATTTTTACACACTCTCTTTTTCCCCATCCTTAATCCTTTGTCATGTATCACACCCGAGACTAACTGCAAAAGTTTTACTCAGGCTATAGAATAATGTCTGATATACTGTATAAGACTGATTATTCACATACTGTACATTTCCACATGCATGGAAAGGTGCAGTCCTGTATGAGTCCTTTGATACAGCTATGGTGATGGGGTGGTTGTTGCTAAGAATATTGCTGACTGCATAAGATGCCATGCACATATGAACATCATAGATTTTTCTGGTAAGTGGTTGTGAGTAGAAGTCAAAGATCAGTAGCGTACAGATAGCTTAAAGATATTTAAAGATTGTGTGTGTGTGTGTGTGAGTTAGTGTTAGAGCTGCGTATATGCTCTTGCATTTGGCTGATTGTAGCATTTTATTGATCCACAGCAAACCAATCAATCAGGCTCTAATCGACCCGATTAAAAAGCGTATCATGTGGAAAAAGACGGTAATGTAAGCATGTGCGTACACAAGCACTTCTATCATGTTGTACA
The DNA here is from genome assembly GCF_021347895.1 of Acanthochromis polyacanthus. Lineage (NCBI taxonomy): Eukaryota > Metazoa > Chordata > Actinopteri > Pomacentridae > Acanthochromis > Acanthochromis polyacanthus. The sequence goes on along the minus strand of NC_067126.1, from coordinate 23,581,804 downwards.
CTTAGGTTCTATGCTGCTATTAATCTACTTGTGTCAATTTGATGTGCTCTTATATTTCAACAGAAGAAAAGGAACCAGCTCAGCACTTTCTTGTTCTCTCTAGCACACTCACATGTGTTAGAACATGTTTAGGTACACGATAGCATGCACAGTGTGTGTGATGTACATTTACGGCTCACTAAAGTATAACTTTTTGAGCTTCTGCTTTTATATTTCAGCATCTGTAGCAGGTTACTGATGATTATTTGTTTAAATTCTGAATGGAAGACGGGTTTGTAATCTGGTACCTGTGTTGGTGTTTACTAAAAATAGGGAAAGAAAGACAGGCAGCGTGGTGTTTCAGGCTCTCCTAGCGGTGCAACCAACCATCATTTTCATTGTTCATTAGTCTATTATTTTCTTGATTCATGCTTGATCCATAAAATATAAGAACATAGTTAAAAAATGGTGATGAGTGTTTACCAAAGCCCAAGTCTTTACACTCTTGGTCCATCCACAGAGGTGTTTGTTTATACTTTCTGATTAACCTCTTCTCAAGACAATGTAAGCATTTACATGTAGTGTGCTTGCTTTTTAGCATCCCCTTCACTCAGCTGTTAGCTTCAGAGCATCTGTGTTGGTGGGACCACTCGATCATTCAACCAATCTTTTCCTAAATTCAATTCAACTCTTTCACCTTCATCATCGGTATTAGTGCTTGGAGTGACATCAAGTTTGATCTCCACTCAACTTCTAGCCTACTAGAGGTCTGATCAGTCAAAATGATGAAAAACACCAGTGTGTGTGTGTGTGTGTGTGCGTGTGTGTGCATGAACTTTAAATGCATTTATCAATATTTTTCGATAATTTGAGATCAATTACCCTCAAAGTGCTCTGGTAATTTTTTTCAAATGCTATTATATAGTAGGCTGCCAGCATCCTGGGACTTACATAGCTCAGTATGAACACTAAGAAACATGTACAACGTGTGTTTTTAGAATTTATGAAATTTCCCCAGCATTTAGATGTCCAAAGCAACTTTAAATGACCAAAGACTAGCAGTTGAGCCTGGATGAATAGATGCAACATTTCCAGTGTGTTAGAGTGTCCATCAGCTTTTGAAAATCATCGCACTTCTTTAACTTTTTCCAGACATGAGATAACTATACGAGGTTTTCTCATAGGTTCTGACTTCTTTTTTGCTGCTACTAATTGGGTGTATTTGTACTGTTGTGGGCGTATTGTCTCACATGGACTCTAATTAGCTTAGTTTCTCATTTTAAATGATCTGATTCATGAACAGCAGGAAAACAAATTTTTCATCTTCAATAGTCTCAGGTACACCTTCATTAGCACTAGTATCAAAATGTCATTGAAACAATTGCTCTACAAAGTAAGTCATGCTGGTCCACCAGTTTCCTTTTCCCTCTGAAGTTTCCCATCCTTGATCTGAGAAGGACCTGGCTTTACGATGCACTGAGACTCCCTCATCATCTGGAAATACTTATTTTATGTCCGCAGGGCTTATTTCGCTAATAAAGTGTCAATTCTTACATTATATTTCACAGCTCTGTGTGTAAGTAGGTTACAGAGCTGTGTTGCCAACTATTTCACCCTTCCTGGAACAGTCCCAGCTTACACACTACTTTTTGCATTAAAGAGACACGTTTTAAGACATTTTGTTGACAGTAAAGACTAGCCATGTAATTTTACAATTTAGTGAAGTTTTTAACAGTAGCTTGTTCCTCAGGCTTTACTTGATCCAAGCTCAGGTCAGATTTTCCAACAAATCCAAGGATCCAAAGAATCATTGTGTAGCTCAGAACCACAATGAATCATGGATATTTAGCCAGATATACTAATAGACTTTAATGGGCAATGGTACCAAATTTGCTCAGTTTGGTCTTTCATAAAGGATGAGCTAAAATAACATTTTTACATGAACAAGTCACACAACCAAATGGTTGTGCTGTAGTCATCCCAAACCCAGATAAAGACAAAATGAATCCTTATTTCTTGCTCAGATGGCATTTTGGAGCTCACGAATCCAAGCTCACAGATGGATAAAGGCACTTGTACATGAGCTTGTCAGCAACATGATCAAAGTTAAACATGTGTTTTGACAGAATGCTGAAACCGAAAGAGGGGGGGGGGGGGAAGCAAAATTTCATCAACGTCTTCGTCTTTGAGTCTCTCAGGCGTGTTGACAGAATAGCTGATGAAAAGGTTAAATGTTATATATAATAGCATGATTGATACAGACAGTGGTATCAGGGCTAGATGCTGAAAAATAACAATTAACTTAAAACTCAAAGGCTAGAAATAAGAACTGTCTGCCTTGTCTGGAAATATCAACTCTACTACTTTTGAGGTCAGGGAAGCACATTTGCTACAAGCTTAGACTATCTTTCAAATAGGCATTTGACACAAGTGAACATTATATATGTCTTATAATCCATCAGTGAAGAAATTCAAGCATTTATCCAAAACTGATAAATGCTAGCTGTTGTTTAGGTTGTGCATATTTGAGTTTTTTCTTCATATAATGTTGCAAAAATGGCTAAAGAAAATACCTTTTCCCCTAAGCCTCAGGTAAGTGAGTGGCTAGTGTAAGAGGAACAGACTTGGCAGCGTGTAACTTTTCATTTTGCTCAAAATGGACACATCATTGCACGAGTACTTGACACAGTGACACTCTTAGACAGTCTCAAGTTTCAGGTTTGCTTTTTGCTCTTACTCTCTGACATCCCAAAGGTTTTCACAGTACAGCACATCTGTCAGTCTCCCTCATTATTACCATTATAATTCTCTCTCAGTCTCTGTCTCTCTGATTCTCCATGCCCATTTCTCTCTCTTTTTCTGTGCTTTCACTCTGTGCAGTGTCACCTTTCTGCCTCTCGCCCCTCTCTCCCTCGCTTTCCCAGGCTGCGGTGTCATTTTGTTTGGCAGGTCTTTGAGTCCCTCTGTCGAACAGAACAGAGGCTAAGTCCTCCCCTGTCTCATCTGGTTGTCTTTCCTTTCTTTCCACCTCAGCTTTTTAAGAGACTTGGCAAGGCTCTGTTGAATTTGTCTACACATTTTTCTTCCAGTCATTCTTTCAGATGTTCTTTTTTAAGAATCTCTGCTATCCCTCTGTGCGTGTTTTTTATCTGGAAGCTATTAGTTTTGTTCTGCTATGTCTAACAGACGGATTTATGGAAACTGGTCGAGGATGTGAGCTGTTTTTGTGAAATATGTGTAGGCTTTTAAAATGTTGCTCTCCCCTTTTCACCTCTGTATCGCTCTTTTTTTCTTGTCTGTTTAATTGGCATCTCTGCAGTAGCTGCCGGACAAGGGTTGCAAAAGTTTTGCAGTGAAGCAGCATGGCAGAAAAAGGTTAACTGATCGACATCAAATGAAAAGCACTGTGGTTACAGAGCTAAATCAAGGTTTTGTTCCCCAAGAATGAATATAATGGAGAAGTGTGTAAATAAACTAATAAGACAGGGGAGTGGTTGGGGATGAGGAAAGTGTAGAGACAAAGAGGAAAGATGGAACAAGACAATGAGAGAAATCTGTGTTAGACAGATGGAAGTGGGGAGTGTGACAGAACATGAATGTGTGAGAGACTGAGAGGCCTTGGTTGTGCTGAATAGCTGTTGAGATATGGATGGGAAGATGGTGAGAAAGGTGCGATATTGTGTAACTCCATGCTATTCTGCTCTCTGCCTGGTGAGGTTATGCTGGAAAGAAAGCACATATATGGAGTATGTGCGCTACTGTTCAAAAGTCTGGGGTCACCCGGGCAATTTCATGTCTTCCAATAAAAACTCACACTTTTATTCATCTTCTTCTTTTCCCTTCAGGGGTCGCCACAGTGAATCAATTGCCTCCGTCTAACCCTGTCTTCTGCATCCTCTTCTCTCACACCAACTACCTTCATGTCCTCTTTAACCACATCCATAAACCTCCTCTTTGGTTTTCCTCTAGGCCTCACACTTTCATTCATGTGCTAACATAATTGCTAATCATCGGTTATCCTTTCAACGCCATTAGCTAACACAATGTAGCATTAGAACACAGGAGTGATGGTTGCTGGAAATGTTCCTCGGTACCCCTATGTAGATATTCCATTAAAAATAAGCCCTTTCCAGCTTGAATAGTCATTTACCACATTAACAATATCTAGAGTGTCTGATTAATTTAATGTTATCTTCATTGAAAAAAACTGCCTTTCTTTCAAAACTAAGAACATTTCTAAGTGACCCCAAAGTTTTGAACAGTAGTGTATGTCTAATCTGTAAATGAATAAAAGATTGTGTATTTTGAAATGTAGTAAAACCAGTAGTTATCAATGTAATAAATATAGAGATACAAATTTTAAACATTTTCCTGAACATTAGCCCTGTCAGAAATCAATAATCTATAAATTGTTGAAATTAGTAAAATAAAGAGGCCGTTTTTCCATGTGCTGATAAAACAGTTTTAACTACTGACCCTGTTCACCACAAAATTGACATCATTGCAACAGAAATTTGATGTACAGATAAAGTAAACACCATTAAATAGCAAAACGTAATGGCTTCGTTTAAAATTCGTCTTCAAGGATTGACCTGACGAATCCAGGATTCAGTTTCAAACACAACAAACAATGAGCTGTCTTCTACAGTAAATAACCTATTACATTATTATAATTCTCATGCCCGATGTATTTGATGTAGTAAATTTTTACTGTAGTTGACATTAGTCCAGCATGCTTTTAATGCTGTGAGAAGCAGAGCTAACAGAGTTAACTTCTACTGTTGCTCTCTGCTGACAGATACTCAGATCACAGCCTCTGTTAGCATTTGGAAAACCTAGCTTAGTGTTGGTGGGAGGATCAGGTAACTAGCTAAACGGGACAGCCACTAGACACCCTTTTTTTTACAACTTGGTGCTGTTGTGACCCTTACGGCTGGTCAACAAACACACTTGTAACTCCATCTCAGCAAAACCAAAAGATTCCATTTAATGATGCAAATCTGTAAGACTTGTTTTACATATATGTCTGTTGTGCTTTGGCCGGTAATATGTTTTTTACTCGATTCTGTTATTAAAGTAAGGAATTTTAATAATGCGTATATCTGGTATTTATTTTAACTTAATGAGATTTACTTGTTTTAAACACCAGTTGAAGAGACTACTTAAAAAAAAACTGCTCTAATTATCAGATTCACCTTAAATTGCCATTGCCTTGTGTATTGCATTTTTCCACATTGTTTTATTTGGTATTTGCCTGCTTGTGCAGAAGACACAGCAAACAAATCACATTGCAGTCACTCATGTTGCATGTGAGGGAGAGAGAGACAGTGCGTTGCACACTTGTGGGTTCCAGTGTGACAGGAAGCCTCTGGCTTTGCTGGCAAAGTCCCCTTTCTTTACTCTTGGCCACTATAGACACGACGCACACATACATACATTTACACACACTTACGGGTACACACACAGGTCTATTCAGCTGTTGCATAGAGGCCCCTAGAACACTGTGTTGACAATCTCTGTGCTATGTTAGGCTAAACGCAGACTCAGTGCAATACTCAATAGACGGGGATTCCGCTATATAACACAGTTAAAGCTAGCAGAGTGTCACACACATGCAAAAGGGACACGAATGGAGTCCGTTGTTAATCAGTAGCCACCCACTCTGTCGTAGGAATGCTGGGCTCCTTGGATGTCCTCTATGGCGTCCTCATCCACAAGGTAACACATAAGTTGAGTGCATGCACATGCACTGAACCACACACCGTTTTCCTTTGCTTTGCTTTATTTGTAGAGACATGATCAGTAATGTGTTTCTGTAAATTCATCAAGTGTAGTCCATAGTCTTTGCACTTCTCAGGTCAGATCTGGTGTCTTCTTGGCATTTTCTTCTTGATTTAAAATCTGTTAGTGCTGCTTTTCAAATTTGCTTTGCATTGTGTAATGCAAGTAAACTGCTAAAAGTAGCACAATGGCTGTGAAGAAAACTGGAGTGACTTTTATCTCAGTGTGAGTCTAGTGTGGGTAAGGAGTAGCAAATAGAAAACCTGGAGTGACTGTGAATCCATGTTAACCACAAACCTTTAAGCAGAGGTCCTACTGCTTCACTCTGGTAGAGTACTGTGTTCATAATGGATGAACTGAGTAGAAGAAAATAAATGAACAATAAGCGACTCCTTTGTGTGTTTGTGTGTTGTGTCTTTTTTTAGCTGATGGCGGTGTATGAGGAGCAGGAAGCCCAGCAGAGGGGCGTGGCTAACTCAAGCCTCGCCCCCAGCCCTGAGCTTTACCAAGCGGAGCTCTCTGCTTTCCAGCCAATCGCAGGAGGGGAGATTGAAGTCACTTCCTCAGCCCTAAAGTCCAGTGAGTATTTTTTAGTTCTATATTAAAGATGGAAATGCCCCCCTCCTACCCCCTTAAAAAAATATCAAATCAAGTCATTTGACATTTTGCAGATTCACATTTTTAAAGAATAGCATTTTTTTTTTTTTGCTGTGCATTACATGTCAGAAATACACAATGTGTGCTGAATAAATATGTGTCATTAGTCATAACTTAATACTCAAGATTTTAAATTTCTTTTAAAAGTTTTTTGCAAAAAAAAAAAAAAGTAAGCTGCCTGAGCACAAAGATACTTGCTGCATCTTTGGTTTAATTTAAACTTTATTCATGAACTTTGTCATCTCTAGAAGAGGACCAATGTCCTTGACATCAGTTAGGTTCTGGCATATGTCACTGCAACACAACACTAAGCCAAACTGCATTAGACAAGGTGTTGTGCCTCGGACAAGCCAGTCCATTTTACCTCTGGCAATCATAATAACACTGTGTCGGACCATGCTAGCTCTTAGAGGAGCTTGGTCCTTCCCCCATTGTTGACTAGGCTGGGACTTTGTAGTATCAGAGTTGAGTGTCACATGGTCTAAATTCTATTTCAAAGTACTTTTGGAATTTAGCAAAGTAAAAAAGGCCTTTGGGAAGCATCTTATGTTTTAGCTGTAACCTGCAGGCCAGTGCATAAGCAGGTCAATGTCACAACCGATGTTAAACAAGAAACAGGTTGGGTTTTTCATGATATTTGATTTAGAAATCACGCAACATCATTGTGGATGTATAGATAGATAAATTACATAAAAGACGAATCTGTAAGAATTAAATAAATGAAATAATAAAGCACATGTTTGGCTTTCATATTGGCTCATCAGGTGCAGTGTCAGAGCCGTGTACGTTTTGTACATGCTAGGAAAGATGCTAACTTTGAATTCCAGTACAGACAAAGGTCAGGACGTGATGGGCAGGACAGTAATAAAAGCAAGATGGTAACAGCTGAAGGGTTGGCAGGACTGTGTTTGAGATACACAGTGAACGAGGATGAAAGAGAGTCAGATGAGGAAAAGGGGAAGACAGGAAGTGTATGTGTTCTGTCAGGCTGCAGAGCAAAAACTGATGTCTGTGTCTGGTTACTGTTACCTGGACCAGATCTATCCGCTTGACCTTTATTTTCTCAATTTCCCTCTCTTTGCTTTGCTTTCTTTCTCCCCCACCCCCTTTCTCTCCTTTCCTTCCTCTCTCTTCTCTCTCTGTCTTATTTCAAGTCGAGTGCTTGTTCAGTAGAGGTACTGTACATGTGAGTGTGAGAGGGCTTAGAGCTGTCATTGTAACTTGCTTAAATCTAACTTTGCTTTAACGAAACTAACCATGTGGATAATGGACTGCGTGTGCTTACAGTTAGCCAAAACAAATGTTGACATTCCAACATATTTTGTCAGTGTGGTTTTTGAAATAGCACTTCAAATGAAGAGCGTAATGCTCATGTGTTTATTTTAAGCTGCGCAAGGTTTCACTCTTAGTGATTTTGATGATACTGTTTTCTCTTTCCCATTGGATTCAATCTAATTTTCCACGTTATGTGTAATACAATAAATATCTTGTGTCCTATATTAATGCTACTAGTTTTATCTCTAACTGAATTGATGTTTCAGCTTGTATGATATGACCTTCCTAAATTGTAAAGGGGAGTTCACTGTATGATCCCAACACTGTTAAGACAGGAAGTTTAGTCTGTTTCAGTATGGCGCCTGTCAGCAGAGATTAGAGGTAATGTGTGACTGTCATGGGAGATTAGAGGTAACAGAGCTCTGGAGACTATCACTGTCAGTGTGAGAAGGTCAGAGTCAGGCCTCTATCACTGTCTAATGTTTTGCCTCTCAGTCCAACCACTTGTCTTTCTCTCCTTGTCAGTACCAGCTCGTTCTCCACGTTTCTTGCTCATTGTTTCCGGTTCTGGCCGTCTTTTACAGTCGCTCTAAATCTTCTTTTGTCTTTGCTCATCTTTGTATCCACTCCACTCTTCTTTGTGTTACTTGCCTCCATTTTCTGAGCTGACTTAGGGAGGCTTTTGATTTAGCTATCTTCCCTTCAGTTCTCTCCGTCTTTTCTGTGATGTTTCTTTTACTTGCTAGTTAATAGTGTAAAAATGTTAAATTCTGTGATGTGAGGGACACAAAAACGGAAATAGAACAATGTATTGAGCTTAAAATCAAGACTCAGAAGTGCTGAAATAGTTTAAAAAAAATAACTGGGATACATAATCTGCATTAAAATGGATATGGAAGGCTTTTTCCGTAGAATCAAAAACACAGACTGTATTAATCTTAGTAAAGTGACAGGTGTGCAAAAATGTGAAATGCAGAAGTGCCATATTTTTTCCTATTAATTATATATGTTAGTTTTATAAACAAGTGTTATAAATCAGTGTTCAAAATAGGTCCTTTTTCATTGAAAACATTTTGATGTGTCAAAGTGGAACTCTCATAGATGGTCAGTTGTGATTAAAGTTATGCTTACTTATGAACCGTGCTTCAATAATATTTTTTAATGTGCTTTTTTTTTTTGGGCAGTCTGATTTTGTTTACCACTTTGACTCTGTGTATTACGACAGTGTGGAAAGTTGGATAGTGACATATTCTGATGACACTGATCCTAGTATATTCACTCCCTAATTCACAGGTTTAAAAAAAAAAAAAAAAAAGCAATATTTCAAAGGCAATATTTCAAATGTTCTCATCAAATTTGTTTGACCGTTATATGAAAGCAGGCCTATTGTCACACTGCCATTGCTTGCTAAAGAGACGTTCCTAGCGTAACTAGTAATGTGTGTTTGTTCCCTACTCTTAATACAAAAATGTGGTGATAATTTATTCAGTTTAAGAAGATATTTCCCTTCAGTGTACATTTGGAGAAAATGATGGCCAAATAGGCTGCAGCAGTTTATGTTCATTGAACAATGCACTCCAGTGTAAAAAAAAAGAAGCAAATTGCTGATACTTAAATGACAAAAGTCCAACGTACCACTCAATCTCATGTTATGCTATCAACATTATATAGCACAGATCTGTATAATGGTAGAGCTGTAGTGGTAATCATAGGGAGATCTAAAATTCTGGTTAAATAAAGGCACAAGGATATGTTGGCTTTATTAGTCCCTGCATAGTTATTGGGATATGCATATATTAACTGTCTGTTGTTTGTTATTGATATTTATATTGCCCTTTGTCATGTTAGTGTATTTCTTGTGTACTCTGTATATTATCTTCTCCTGTCAATGCCTTTACTTGTGTTTCTATCCGTCTCCATCCAGTGTCTCTAATTTCTACCTCCTGTCCTCCGTTCATCTGTCTTTCATTGCCTTTCTTTGACGAGACGAATTGATTAGAGATTTGATGTAATCCATATCCCCCAGCCAGTCTTAAGAGCACCAAGGGTCCATTTTGTGACAATCAATATATGACCCTACAAATATCAAAGGCATGTCTTCTGAGTCGTACCACCGTATAGAGTTCCCTCCACCCACACCATCACCTTTACCATTCTATTCCCAGTTGAACCATAGATGCTAACATGACAGTGTTCTTAATGTATATATGGATTAATGGTCCCTATGAGAGGGGATGGTAGATTTAAGGTTTGGGAGTGTACCAGACAGATCATAATAATATCACCACTTATAAATCCTATTTATTTGCTTAGCTTTTTGCAGTGTTGAAATTCCTCTCCATTTTGCTATTCCTCCAAGCTCCAGGAGCAGCACAGGCACTGGTGCGGTGTGTTTCATTTATCAGTTTCCGTTAAATGATGATTTTATGCAGAGGGCTGATGAGATGCGAAGAAGGAGACATATCATATGTTATATACTGGCACACAGAAATTTGCACATCAGCCTCTTATTGGCCATTTGGATGCATGAACACCAGCGTGCTCACCAATGGGATATGAAGGGAAGGGATCATACATTAACTTCTCACACACTGCTACTTTCAGATCTGTTCCTTGCAGAACTATGGAGCGATGCGTACTCACATTTCCGAAAACAGCTTTCAGAAATGAGCTTAGTGCGCAATCAGCAGATGTGGACATACATCTATAAGTATGTGTCTGGCTGTGCTGGCTGTTGAGTTTGGATGATTTAAAGAAATATTAGGGAAACCCTGAGGTTTTATTCAAATCATGAATATTTTGGGTTGTTTCTTTCTTTGTCAGTGTGCCTTTCTTCCTTTTCTTCTACTAAATGCTCACTGACCAGCAGTCAGAACACTGTATTTTCTTTGAAAGCACACTTTGACTTGTGTTGGTTTCATTTCACGTGAACATTGCCATGACAGAGCAGAAATTCATTTTGTCAGCAGCAACATAAAAATATTCATCTCTCCTCTCTGCGTGTTTCTCTTCCTGCTTTGACACATGCAACGAAACGCGTTCAAAACCCTTTGTGTAGCGTGGCGTGACAGGCTCAGGTCTGTATCTTGTCAACTAAAAAAATATTATTAGACATGAATTTTGCTGAACTATGACACCATCAAAATAGCATAAGAGAGTCACATTGGTGTGCATTTGTGTGCTCATGATGTGCGTCCATTAGCAAGACTTGCGAAGGCTTTTGAATCAGCATTGATGCAGGATTTCTCGATTGTTGCAGTTTTTTTCCAGATCTGCCATGTCTCTTGTGCCATTAAAATCTGATTGCAGGTAGTTATATCTACTCCTATATGTGACACGGTTATATTTCTGAGTTTTTCCTTCAAACGGGTCACTGTTTGGTGGTATGAAAGAGAAAAGAGAAAAAGTGGTTGATGTACAAGCTGTAGAACATCTCTGGTAAATATTTTCTGTAGGTTTTCAGTGCATACAGACTACACACATTCACATCTACGCATACAGTTCTGCTTCTGCTTGAGACAATTTGTACCTTTTGTATTAAGACAGGAATTGGAGGTCATAGATAAAAGACTTGCTTGTGAAGAATATCTGAGGAATGTGTACTGCTTTGCAATTGGTGTGTAGTTGTACACCCAAATCTGTAAGAACAGGCCTCAGTGTGGCATACATTCAAAACTACCTCTACATATAGTTTATTTGTGTGTTCTCTGTGCTCTCTACAGACACACCCCTGATGGTGAGAAGCAGCAGTGACTCAGCTCTCAGCCCCCAGCCAACAGAGACTGAAGCCTCCTTCAATGAAGACATCACTGTGATGGTAAGGCCTTAAGGCATGCAGATTAAAAACAAATTGGAACAACTGTGAGAGTCTAATGAACACATACACGTACCAAGAACTAATTCATGATGCCTGTGGTATGAAATGGACTGTAAGTAGTAACTAGCCTTAAAACACAGAAAAAGTCAGAAATCCTCAAAGGATATGTTCAGGTTTTTTTTTTTAAATATATATCTTAAAACAATACTAATGTGCTCCTTTATATGTGATTGTTTTAACTATATCTACTTTTTATACTGACTGAGAAGCTTTTTCTTCAGGAGTACAACTGTGCTGTGGAGCAAAAATGCTCTCAGAACTTTTGCTGAGGCTCATACGAATCTGCAGTTCCACTAGATCTAGTAGTAGCTTTAAAGGTTACTGTCTAGTACAAAAATCCCTCTTTTGTTTACTCTTTGTTGTTCCTACAGAGCTGAGGAAGATATGTTTCTGTAGTTCATGTAGGTTCTTTGTTGTGAAGTAGCCTGTTACTGCATTTAACTGTTCGGCAGCCGAAAGGAACCCTGATACATTACTTTAAAAATGGTTAATTTTGACCCAATAGGGCAAAATGATTGCTATCATGAAATTTTTTCTCATGAACTTTTAATCTTTTTGAACATGTCTGTATATATGTGTTCATCAGCTTTTGCAAAATATTGATTTACTTGATGAATCATCACAAGCTTTCCTCCACTGCTGCTGTAATCTAATAGGCAGATTGCCATTAAATATGCTAAGTACATTAAGACTTCTCGAGGGGATAAACAGTTTGATTTTAGTGACCCCATGACCTTTCTTTCAGCAAAATTCCTGGAGCAAATGCAAAATGTACACTACTGCTCCCTCAGAAAGCTCAAAGGAGAGCAGAATATTTTAAAATCTACTGTACTACTAATGTAGATGCTGCTGGAATGATCAGATTTTGCCCCTAGGATTCATAAAAATCAATATTTTTTTGAGCCAGTTACAAATACTAAAATTGCTTGGAAAAATCCTACCTTAGAAATGTCAAGTCCCAAAAAATGGCTCATTTTATGAGCTACTGTTTATATTGTAGTATTTCTATGCCTATAGGGAAGCCTTACATATGTACTGTACATGGACAGGGTTTTTTTTCATGATAGAAACTCGCAGAATACTGTAATTACATGTTGAATCAAAAGTATTTCAGATTTTTGTGTGTACTGCATACAAGACCAAAAGCAAAAAGAGATGAAAATGTGCATACACATGTATACCAGTGAACTTTTATAAATATTAGTGTATGTACTGTGAAAGCTGATCAGTTCTACAGGTACGCAGCAGTCTTTTTTTTTTTTTTTCCCTCAAGGAGCAGCATGGACATAGGTCAACAGTAGCTACATGTGTTTAATGGTTTCGAGTCAATAGTGCCTGTAGCGTCTTCATGTCCTTTATAAGATGGATTAAGATGAATGACTGTCTCCTTTTTCACATTTCTTTTCATACTCTCTCTCCCTTTCTCAAAAGGGCATGGGGCCAGCTTTTGTTCTCCTTTTGCGTCATCTGCTCCATCCTCCTCCTTTTTCTCTCCTCCATTCTTATAGCTCCTAATTTTTACATCTGTGCCTTTCCAACATTTTCAACATATTGGTCCAAATGGTGTCAAACGTAACAGTTGGGGTCATGCTTAATATAAAACAAACCCAAAAGTAGCTACTGTTAAATTACAGATCCGTTTGTTATTGCTCATGCTTTTTTTCCCCTCTGTGAAGATTGCAATTTTTACATGCTTTTTTTCCCCTCATATAATTGTATTAAACCATTCAGTCTGTGAATAAGCTGCCCTCCATCTTTATACTCTCTATAGTCTCTACGTCTGCTTCGTCACTTTGAGCTGAGAGGCTGATCGCTGCTGAGTGTTCCCTCTCCTTTGAAGCTAATCTTTTACTATGTCTCCGAGACGTGGGGGCATACTGACTTTTTAAAATATATTGATATATTGTCAAATGAGACTTTGGTTGAGAGAATACCATTTAAACTCATATACTTACTGCACGTACAGTCAATGCTACTCACTCACAAATTCTCCTGCAACATGGTGGGAGACACAGCACTGCTCTACAAAGCAATAGTATCTTGAAGTTTGACTGTATACAGACCGTTGATGTGACAGTAGTATATACTGGAACACCTGACGAAGTTTGTTGAACTAATGCACTAAGAAAGAACTCCAGGGTTATCATACCTGGGGACCCAGAATGGCCTAAAGCACTGAGACCAAGTGAGCTGTCCATGGCAAAATTCCAGCGTAGACAGCTGCCAATGGGATTCTGTTGTGCTGTAAGCAGACAAAATGGATGCTTAAACATTAAGGAAACCTGGTTATATACTCAGGTTATTATTTCAAACATCAAAATGGAATATGCAAAGTGGTCTTCCTGAATTTCAAAGTGTAAGAAATATGTATGCATTCCATTTGCATTCTCTGTATAAACAGCAGCTGTGTTCATATAGCATGATTCAACATAACATCCAAAAAAGGACAACGGTCAGTCTTGGAAATGTAGTTGTAGCTATACTGATAGAAACATGAGGGATTTCAAAGAATGTTATTTTACAAGAGTTTAATCTCACATTGAACTGAGGATGACCTGCTCCATCTCTAAAGTGTACACTCTGGCTTACATTACTTAACTATTGTTATTTATTATATCCATAAATACACAGTTTACTTAGTGAAAATGCAACTTCAACTGCTCTGTTATTTCCTTTACCCAACCTTCCTCACCCATTATTTATGTGCAATACACACTTTTTCACTAATTGTGCACAAAGACATGCATTTAATTCCCACAACATCATAGTAAATACAGTCCCTATACTGTGTCCAGTTGCATAGGCATCCAGTTTAGTGTTTTTATTTTTGGTGGTGTTACAGTTTCATATTCACAGTATATTAATAGACACAGAAGATCCCTCCAGCTTTCTTGTTAAATGAACTCCATGCTTGATTGGACTCTTGAGTAGAGAGCCATTGACCCTTGAGACGTCTTACTGGACAAACATCCTTTTTTTAATCACAGGGTATTCCCTTTAGAGCAACCTGTTTGGAAGGTTCAGTTCCTTTGGGTGAAGTGACTGGTTCTCAGAGGTGGTCAGCCTCCCTGCTAATTGTTGCTTGTTTGTGACCATACATGTATATGTCATCAAAGTTTAACATTAAAGAACTGTTGTAGTTGGCATGTTAATGATTTCATCCAGATCCTATGATGATCTACCAGAAATAAAAAGGCTAAGGGATGTTATGATTAACAGGTATTTAGTTGTAAATTAACTGATTAAAAATTTTGTGACAAATAAGTCAGAAGACAATGGATAAAGTATTGTGCATTAGCTGAAATAACTAATTAGCCGTTTTCTGTTGGTAAACAGAGAGCGTTGTTGGAGTTCAACTCGGAAAATGTCACCATGAGAAAGACTCTTGTGGCACTTAAACTCACACCATTTTGGCTTTGTAGTAGAATGTAAATTTGTAAATTCATATAGAGGTAGCCTGAACAATGAATACATGTTTTGCACAAATGTGGAATCATTTGGCATGAGTTTTCTCCTTCTATTCATGTAACTGACATATTTCCCAATCACTTCGTTCTGACTACGTGGTAGCAGTGAGTGCTTGTTAGGATCTATAGGATTATATTCAGCCTCAGTGTGGTAATCAGTGATATTTCAGGACGAGGATCTTGTTAGTGTAACCCCTTAACCAACAGAATACAACGATGTGTCTGGACAAAAATCGCTGTTCATTTTTTAACCAGAAGCTCCAAAAGTCAGAGAAAGGCCGAGTTCATAAGTCAGAGAAAGCGGCAGGCGAGCCAACTGTCAGTCACAGCTGCTCATCAGCGGCCACACTGCAGACATTCTAACCTTCTGCAAGCCTTCCAATCCTATTAACAGAGTAATAATTTACTGAATCCGCAAGAGCATACATGTCAGAGGACGCAAATTTAGCAAGCAAGACCATAGTCATTTGTTAAAATATTGAGTGAAGTTGACACTCTTTAAATCAGAATCAGAACCGTCCTTCTGTGGCTGCTGGTTGAATTGTGCTTTAAGGTGCCACTGCACAAACTTAAAGGAGAATTCCAATTTATTTAATTTAACATATTTCTCGTTAATATGGCTATATTGTAGCCCTAAGTGTGATGCTAGCATGACAGTCTTTGCCTCTGTTGTAGAGCTTTGGAATAAAGGCCTTTAGCAGTAATATGCATGAGCTCCCTGCAGCTTTCCAAAGAAAGCAGATTTTTACATGAATCAAACATTTGTTTTCAAATCTCACTGAAAGTAAACACAGAGCTGCCGGAGTAGACCTTTTTCTAACCGTATTAGCTTTTTCTTGCTGTTGGGAGAGCTGAGTATTCTGTCCAGCTACTCTCACTCTTTGATATTGGGTCAGTGAAGCACCATCTGCAGGACAGCATTGTTTTTAAAGCTGCATATTTATTAGTTGTAGTTCCACAGCAGGGATTATTCTTATCCATTCATACATGGAGATTTTCCATGTCTGTCATCAACAAGTTCCACTCTGTGCAGTGTTCCTCTTTGTAAGCAGCAGTGCAGTGAGTGCAGGCACACCAGCAGGTTACCGTGGTACAATTTTTTTCAGGATGTAATGTTGTCTTTCTGTTTCTGCCTCTGTCCCCACAGTCTATATCAGCCTCATACAAGGAATCCCCTCATAGATCCCAGATGAACTTAGCAAAATGAACATTCCAGACAGTTAAGTTTTGTGTCTCCCTTCAGCCAGACTGAAAACATACATTTACAATGAATAATCTCGAAATTGCATTATTTGTAAATCTGCAGGGAGCTCTTCAAGCCATTCCTAATTTCCTCTCATTTGTACAGTTGACATGCAAAATGCAAAGTTAGCACATTGCATTAGTAGAAGATTCCCAAAGTTTATAAAAGCCACAATTCTCGTTTAAGCATCAGACTGTGAAAGTTTCCATTTGAGTAACATGCTCTTACTTATCAGAGGACTAAATGTGATACATTGAATTCAAATTCATTTTTTAGGTCTGACAGAAGCCTGTTATATAAAGCATATATGGTTCTACAGTTATGGATTCATCAAGAACAAATATAGTCAGAGGTCTATGATTGGCTTCATTCTATAATAAACAAGTGAGCATTTCACAGTGTTCAATGTGGGGAAGTGAGAATTTCTCTCTTTCAGTTTTTTTTTTTTAAATTACTGTTTTGCACTTTTGAGGTTCTGCTAAGTTGTAAGTACTATAAAACTGCTATTTAAAAAAAAAATCTGAATGTTGAATTAAGTTGAATATGAAACAGCTAAAAAATATTTTAACCAATTTGTAAATGTAACAGTGTCATGAAAGCAGTCTTAAATTTTATATCCCTAAAGCTACGCATACAGTGTGTACATTGCATAGTTCAGTGCAGTCATTACAACTTAGGTGTGAAAATAAATCTCCCTCTATTATTATTCATCTTGCGTCTTTCTGTCTCCTTGAAGACCTTCAGTGTCACACATTTTTCCTCTGCCTATACCTTTCTGTCTCACACCTGCTGTGCTGCTGTGTGTTACTCTGTGGAATGTGTCTACTGTAGATGCAGAACTTTACTTTTGTTTTTCTCTTCCTCATACATCATTTTCTCAGTGACTGTCAATATCTTTTTTTTATTTTTTATTTTTCATTTTTGTCTCCTTCACTGTCCCTTACCCTTTCGCTCATTCTCACACACGAGCACACAGTCCTACTCACATATACCACACTCAGTCACTCCCTCATCTGTCTCTTCTCAAGCAGCCAGGTTCAGATAGAGGTAATGGCTCCGGGTAATTGTTCAAATTGTCACTTGGCCTTTTGGTGAGAGCGATGAGGGGAAGAAAGTACTCTTCTTGCAGTAATTCTCTGTCTTTCTTTGTCTCTGTCGTTTCTCTCACTCTCTGTCCCCTCTCTTTATTTAATTTCGACCCAGAAAGATTGACTGGTGCAGCGCTTCCTGTTTTAAATGCCAGGCATAAATGAGTACAGTAAGCCACAGAATCACTCTCTTTTTCTCTCTTCCGTTTTCTGTCATGCCTACAACACACACACACACACACACACACACACACACACACACACACACACACACACACACACACACACACACACACATACAAGCACACGGATTTGCAGGTTAGTTACTATGTGTTAATAAAGCTGGGAGTACTTATCCTTGCCTGGAATACTACTGAGGTTAATAAGGCCACACAGCACTTACTTATCATGGACCACCTGGGTGTTTTCAATGCTTGTTTGACTGCATGGATTCATGCTATTGTGGTTTTTCACCAGAGGTCTATTGGTGTCAAAAGTGGAGATCAAACATTAACTAGGCTAATATATTTTAGCCAGCAACAATCACTTTTAAGCAAATATTAACTGTATTTGCTATCTTAGTTGCAATGTTTTCATCAGAGTCACTTTGAAATTTGAATCTTTTCCTGTAAAAAGAGTCTTATGCACTTGATAGCGACAGTGCCTTTAAAAAGTAGTATTCTCACCTGTGGCACAATTGCCCTTCTTATTTGCTTTTCAACCCTAAATCATGATCAATTAAAATTTTGAAAAAACGAGTTAAATCTCAACAAGAGTTCACCAAAAGGCACATGTGAGATTCAGAAATTGGAAGAAGATTCTTTGTTCTGTCGAATGAAAAAAAATAGCATTTTAGCCATCAGATTAGACGCTACGTTTGATGGACAACACTGCAGATTTTTACAAATACACCATTCCCCTCTGTGAGGCATGGTAGTGGCAGCATCATGATATGGGGATGCTTTTGGCAGCAGGCCCTTGAGAGCTCACAAAGGTAGAAGGTCAGAAGAAAGCAGCAAAGCATAGGAAAATCCTGGAGAGCTGCCTGATTCAGTCTGCAGGAGAACTGCCCCTTGGGAGGAGTGTTGTTTTCCAACAAGAGACTGACCCAAAGCATATAACCTAAGCTACACAGAAATGATTTAAAGACAACAAGGTCAATGTTCTAGAGTGGCTGAGTCGGAGCTCAGACCTTGCAGAAAAGGAGCAAATTGGTGCATAAAAGTTTACCAGGATGATATAAATTAAGTAATCAATGCTCAAAATGTCTTGGGTGAGGACACCCAAGCCCTCTGCTTTATATGTCCCCTTAATGTTTAGTGTCTGTTCATTTCTTTTTAAATGAATTTGAATGAATTTATTTGGGGGCAGTTTAGTACTTCCGTATCGATCCATATTTCGAGCTTTAGATATCTACATATTGGGAGAGTTTAATAATGTCCTCAATGTCACCTCTTTTAACTGTACCTCAGCCTGCCTAAGTGAGTTCTAAATCATATACTGTCACACCTTACTCTATGAAAACAGTCACCAATAAATTACTATCTGTCCTGATGAAGTTAATTCCATTTTGCATGAAACCATCATTGTTAGCTACTCGTAAACACACACACACACACACACACACACACACACACACACACACACACACACACACACACACACACACACACACACACACACACACACACACACACACACACACACGTTTGTTTTTCTATACCGGTGGGGACTTACCATTGACTCCCATTCATATCTAACTCCTAACCCTTACCCTAACCCTAACCTTAACCATCACCAAATCAATGCCTAACCCTAAACAAACGTTTTTGCACTTTTACATTTTTTATTAACAACAATATGGCCAAGAAAACGGTGTTGCCACCCGTGGGGACCTCATTTTAGGTCCCCACCGTAAGACAAGTCCCCACCTTTATAGCAAATAGTCAGGTCAAAGTCCCCACCGGTATAGCAGAAACAAGTACACACACACACACACACACACACACACACACGCATGCATGCATGTGTGTATATGTCTGGCCCATTCATTTTCATACATCATACACATTGCAAAAGGCATGTGTTAAGATAGATTACCTCAGGTTTATCACTTTCATACAGATGAGCACACATACATACACATACACAAAACGCCCAGTATGCATTACTACTAATTCATCATACTCACTCTGGGAGTGTTTTCAGGGAACACTTAGCCTGATTGGTCATTCAGTAATTAGTAATATCACTAATAGTTTGCTCTTTTTGTCCGCTTTTAGCAATTATTAGATTGGACCAGAAGCCTAAATGCTTGCAGTCCATTTATTACAGCATAGTTATTCAAGGTAGGATTATCCATCACTGAGTTAAAATGGAAATCCAGCTTCTCTTTATCCAGTTTTTGGAAGGCCACTAATGCTCAGAATTATTGATTAAGCTGTCCACCATTGACAGACTAATGTATTAATATTTTTCCCTGCAGTTGTCCTCAGCATATTTCTAATAAATCTTAGTAATTTAATAACTACATTTTTGATTTCTTCTCAGAGCATTAGGCCTTTCAGTCATTATTTCTAATCAACTTTTACTTCTTGTGTAAATAAATTGCCTTTCTTTATTGAGCTGTTTGCGCTACGTTTTGATTGGATTATTAATTACAGAAAGCCGGGACGTTTTTGAAAATTTTCAGCTTTGGTAACACAGGAACGTGGACCTCTGAACAACAAAGCAAAGAGCATTGCTGATGTTGAATCCTTTAGTCTAAGAGTTGTAACGATGATATTGGCAGCGGCAGTTTCCAAACAACGAGGACTTCAGAGGATCATTCAAATGTTAGCAGGAATAATGAGACACATTTGCTCGTTCAGAATCATTTACTTGTTTTAAATTACCCTTTGATAACTAACATACATTGATGGCCTTTGTAATTAATATGCTGCTGTTCCGAAGAGAAAGCACTAGAGACTGTTTCTATATGCAGTTATTAAATGAGACACACGATTAAGCACCAAAGACTTGACAATTAATGTATAAGCAAATTCTATGACAAAGAGGTGAGTATAATTAATGTTACCTGTCATCCTGTTACTAATTAAGCTCACATGACGGCATCAACAGCTAGACTAGACTAATGATTTCCAAGCCGCTACACCCCCAACATATGTTACTGTAGTGACTGTCTATCGTTCACTGTTGAGTCTGATCTCGCAGTCCTTCATCTCTCATTTTTTTATTTCTGCTTTTTCTACTCACTTATTTCTGACTCTCTTTTGGTATCTGACATCTTTCTCATATTTTTGATCTCTGTTATAATTTGTGTCTGTTTCTTTTCTGTCTGTTTTTCTCGCTGCCCTTCTCTGACAGGTGGAGAAGGTCAGGGGGCAGCTTGGGGGCTGGTGGAGGTCAAAGGTGGAGGGGCCATGTTAAGAGTCCATTAGTGGCAATGACTAACACGGAGCCTTATTGACCTGTGTGTGTCTCCATATGCTCACATAAACATGTGCTCAGTGAACCCCTTTGCTCAGATATTCCCCAAATGATACTCGCATATGTTCATACATGTGTATTTGCAATTCTCAATACGAATAAAATTGACTTTACTTGAAAAATACTTGTATATTTACTCTGTGTAGGTTGGTGTTACAGTTTCATCAGCTGTAGTTTGTGATTAAAATTCTAAGTGTAGACCTTAGAATATTAGGAATTCATTGTATGTGTAGTAGGACTGCACAGTGGGTCGGTGGTTAGCACCATGCAGCGAGAAGATTCCTGGTTCGCATCCCGGCCACGGCCTGGGATCTCTGCATGGAGTTTGCATGTTCTCCCTGTAGGTGTGAATGTGAGTGTGCTGATTTGTCTCTGTGTAGCCCTGTGATAGACTGGTGACCTGTCCTTCTTCACCCAAAGTCAGCTGAGATCGACTCCAGCCCCCCCATAACCCTAATGAGGAATAAGTGGTGTTTAAATGATGGATGGATAGATGTAATTGTAATGGAATAGAACAGATAACTTTACTGTCTGTTCCAAGTAAAATCAAAAATTTGTCTTCATGGCTGTAAGACAAAAGACAAATTTCTGTTTTTACTTGAAATAGACATTACATTTGTTTTTGTAATAATGCAGATTTACAAACAAAACCAATATGTAAAACTTGATCTTACAACAGACGATGTTGGGTTCACTCCAAGTCTAAATACAGAAGGAACCTTTAGAAAAATGGTGCAATATTGGCTATATAATATTTTCTGTTTTAGCAGCAGAGAACATTATTTTTGACGTACCCAAGACCGTGTATTTAGCTTTTCAGAAGGGGTGAGTTGAGCAGGACACAGAGGACTAACTGTTGCAGACTCTTTAAAAAGATGCTACATACATTTAAAATGTATTGAAAAGATTATATTAAAGGATAATGCTAATGAATATGAATATGGATATAAAGCTGGATTCTTTTCTTAAAGGGTTAATGTTTTCAGTATTTGTTGTTTACCTCTGAAGAAATATATAACGGGTTTGAATTGAAATTGCAACTGCTGATTAGAGTTACCATAATACTGAAATTAAGGCAGAGTGTGGGACTCACACATTGCCCCACGGTCGCACAGTGAGGCAAAACAGGAAAAGCTGCTTCTATGGTTATTGTAATGCCTTTCTGTTGGGGTAATACACTATAACAGCAGTGCAAATGTTGATTTATATTATACAACAAATAGTAAACCCCTAAGAATGCATTTAAATATTAAAATACACAAGATTGTCGCTCATTGAAACTTTCCTTTTAGTCGCAATGGCTTGTTGAAAAGCAGCTGGCACAGAGGTGACAAAAGGACTTTTTTCTCTGTAGACCAATTAAGTCAATGGATGTTCTTCACAGTATCTAACAAATACAAATCAGAATTGGCTAAATGTCTAAAATCATTCCCAGTTTCCCAAAGGTGGACTTGGTTCATTATAAAGTGTCCATTCTGTGAACTCACACATATGTAGCAGATCTAGGCTGTAGCATGTGTGAAAAGTCATATACAGAAGAACATGTGCACTGTTACATGATTTATGTCTGCTCTAGCTGATAGAACATTACTGTGGAACTCACTTCTCTCCATTGTATACAAATACTTATACCTAGTGCATGAACTATGCTGCTGTATAAGGTAATTATTACGTCTTTTATGACTTGCGTCTACACTTCTCATTCCTGCTCCTCACTGCCTTTCTCTTGGTTGCCATGTCCATTGACAGTGTTGTTAATCACTGCTTGACAACACTGTCTTCTTGCCTTCAAATATTAATTACTATTTGTACATCATTCATCAATTAATTTGGCAGCTCCTCCACTCCTCACTTCCCTCATTCATTCATTCATTCATGCCCATTGTGTTCCCTTTGCTTTCAAATTGCAAAGACTAAATTGTTGAGTTGAGGGTTTCAGACTTCCTTTATTGCATTGTAAGGTAAAATTGAAACACGACTTCGCTTAATTCCTCTGCTTAGCCACTCACTCTCGTTTCTTATTTTTTTTTTATTTACAAAGATTCTTTTTTAGTGAATTCATCCTCTTGCCCCCTCGTATTCACGTTCAAGTCTTAGGGGCTCAGACAGATTTAATGTGCTGCTGGAGCTTGTTGTTCACTTACTAACAGGACGGCTGTTGTGTTTGTGTTCTCTGCAGGCAGCCAGTCCTGCTGCGGAGAGGCAGGCAGGAGTGGACCGAGCCCAAGGCAAACACACCCTCAGTGGCAGGTCAGTGTATTTGTATGTGCATTTAATTGCGATCTACTTTTGTTTGAATTGTTTTTGTTTTCATTCATTTTGCTTGTCGTTTGTCATGAGGAACCACCGATGTGTTAGATTTCATTAAATGTTCTGATTAAGTGAGTCTATCTCTCCATCTTTTGGACTCTGCATGTCAGTTAAGGATAGGTTTTGTATGTGCATGTGTCTGCATTCATGTTTATTGATGTTTGTGTGTGTGTGTGTGTGTGTTTCTGTCCTACTTTTTCTTCATTAAAACAGTATTCTAATCCAGATCAAGGCCCTCACAGATATAGTTAGTGTAAAGAAGCTCCATCATTAGCTGACTACAAAAGACTGCCAAAACAGGGTCAGGGTCACACACATATACACACACACACACACACACAAATGCAACACACACAGCCGTAGACTGCCATACACACACGGACTATAAAAAAAATAAACAGCTGCAAACTCACTTGCATCTGCTTATTTTTTACAGGCGTACACAGCTGAACACATAAGACACATGCATACACTAATGAGGAGTGCAGTTAAGAGTGTTTGGGGTGGCCTGTGTGTCCTGCAGGCCTTTGTGGTGTGTGTTTGTGTGTGTGTGTGTCTGTGCTTGTTTTGGCTGTGTGTGGAGCAGAAAACTACCACAGGAGGACAGAGGAGTAATCAGAGTAAGATTGTACTGAAGTAACAGTGTTTGCTATTTGCATAACAATCCATGCATAGTTCGGTTTCCATGCCAGCATAGTAAGAGCTTAGATTAAGGTGCACGAATCATAATTCAAATTTTAGTTGTACTACTGTTATTTAGCTTTGAACCTTACATATGCAGCCTTTGCAGTGCAGTGTTTGACCGAGCTAATATGCTCATATTTCATACAAATGTGAGAATTTAATCAGAATTGTTTCAGTTTTTGCAAATAGAATTCATTCCGAAATCACAAGTGTTTGTGTATTTGTCTCTCTTTAATGACCGAGGTCTTACTGTTTCTGTTGGAATATTATTCAAAACTGGTACACCTACATCCTACGTCACAGTGTAGAGACAACTGAATGATTGAGTCTATTCAATAAAGAATGACTAGAGGTCATATGTTCACTAAGGTTGCTCTGGTCAAGATTTTCAAGCTGTTTATGAATGCTGTGGAAGCAGTGTAAGTAGATAACAATGAGCAATCACGGAGCCTGTTTGTCATATCTTAATATTCATTCAACTATTATTCTGAACAGCACTGTTAAATATCAAGAAAAAGCATCATGAAGTAATAACTGTTTATTTGCTGTCAACACATGCGACACGTTGCACTCTGTCTTTCAAATTCTACTTACAGCTTGCTTAAACAATTATGGCTTTCCTGTGCAATAAAACACCAATTTATGAAATAAAAGCTAGAGTAAATTGTAATTTGTAGAGTCCACTGATCAAAGTGCTGAGGTTACATATAGCAATATATAATAATAGTAGCTGATGGATTCGAGCAGCTTTAATGTTCACCCATGAAAATAATATTAAATACCTTCAAATTTTTTGCTAAAACCACCCAACTTAAATGTAGAGGTTTTTCCAAAGAGTTGCCTGCTGTGTGTAATGGTCAGAGCTGTACCAATGTTTACTTCTCTCTTCTTTTTTTTTTAGCTTTGTTATATGTAGTTTAAATGATAAGATTAAGAGAAGTGTTGATTTGCTTATGACATTCCTCATTATGTTTCCCTGTTGCTGTCTGTTGTGATGTCTATCCATGTCTCAAAATATACTTGATAATTGAGATGTGACCCTAATACCCCTCAACTTTTCCATTAGTGACCGTGACACAAATAGCAAAACTGTAGTTTTCATCTTTCTCATTTACTTGATTTAACCCCAAGGTCTGTCTGAGACAAAGAAAACACTGTTGTGTTTTAATAAGCATACAAGATCCCGCAAACCACGGCCAGTCTTTGCAATAGCGAGACGAATACAGATTAAAAGTGAAAGAGTCTGTTGTAAATTTGAAAAAGTGCCTATTACATCAGTGATCAATGTGCTGCTGTCTGACAACACTGACCTCTGCTAATGGACACTTTATTGCTGTGTTTTACAAATGACCAGGTCAGTATGAGCATGCAATTAATCCACAGTTAATTCATCATGATAAAACAAAATCATACATAGATAACCTGTAAAGAAGATAAAGAGAGAAGATTTTACCTTTGGCGAGAATAATGTGTGACCTCAGCCTCTCAGTAACTAACCAACTGCAAGCAGAGAGCACAGACTGAATGAGATCACATGTATGGACAGTTACAGACTTTCTATTGCAGATTTTGAGGTACTGTGAAACACAATTTGGCCACCTGCACTCACTGACAAGCAAACCAAATGGGAGCAATTTAGGTTTGATCACTTCTCATGGTAGCACAATATAAAGGTAAATATTCAAGACACCCACTCACATTTCTTTCATTTTCTCTATAACTTTTATTCTGCACATATCCTCTCATACATACACGCACTCATGCACGCCAACCATCTCAACTGTGAGTAATGTAAAAGTGATGTAATGGTTTTTGTGGTCGCCGGGGAAACGATCCTTGAAATTGCAAAAAAGTCCAAAATGAGTCGAGGAATGCAGCCATAAATACTGGCACAGCGAAGCATACGTTAAACGAGCACGTGCGTTTGTGTGGCGGTGTATGAGTTTCAGCTGCAGTGTGTGTTTCTGCGCACATTGTGGTCTTCCCAGTGTGGGTGTTTGCGTGTGAGAATTCGTGCACCCTTAAATGTGAAGCTACACCTATAAATACAGTAATGGTCCATCATTATTTTAACCGCACTGCGTGCAAACCACAAAACTCATTACGTTTGAATCAAAATGTCCTTTTTATACAGGGAAACAGATTTACTGTAAATGGGTTTATTGAAATAGCATTTCAAGTATATTATATTTCTTTGTGAATAAGGCGCTGTACTAGAAGTGTGTTAGAAGCTACAAGGTGAAAAGGTAAATAGGTTTCATTGGATGCACAAAACAAACTGGAGAAGAAAAGGGTTTTCTTGGTTTAATAGCACCTATTGTGAACTCAAATGCTTCCATTTATCACTTGTGAAGAGTCCTTTTATGATGGTATTGCGATACTGATCTGTAGGTTTATTCGTCTCTTTGTCTCACTGTACCTATGTCTCTGTCAGTCTGCCAATCTACAACACTGTCTTCTGCCCTTCTTCAATTCCTACTTTGATTCTGCTTCCTTTTGACTTTTGCTTTCCCAGTCCTCATTCATCCTAATTATCTTGTTAAGGCTCTGCTACCCTATTAGTCTATTTTTTCATATTTACAGCAGTATAAAAATACTATAAAATACTTGTAAAATACTAAAATCTTCACCGGTGTTTCACAGTATATGGAAATGTTGGATGTCGGGGTCGACCAGTATTTTGTTCTTGTCATGGTTGATACTGATGCAGTGAGAAATAAAGCTAATAACTGATAGTTAAAACTGATTTACATTTGCAGAAAAACTGAAAATATTTGTGCCAAAATTTTGACTCCACCACAAACGCTAACACATGTTGAAATGCCTTTGTTTAATTATGTTTTACGTGTTAAATTAAAGGGAACTTTTCAGTATTTGTTTTTCAGTGTTGATAGGTTCTTACTAGCGATGTGTCATCAATCAGATAGTGCTGTGGGTTTGCTGTGCTACCTTAAGTGACACAAATATCTACATTTTTCTGTTATTTTTGACTATTTAATGAGCAAAAATGTCTGTAATTCTTGAGGAACCCCACTTCAGAAACTGTCTTTACTCTCAGGCTAAGACCTCTTTCTGGGCCTCAAAAATCCTTCAAAACAAGAAAAACCTACACAGAGAAAGGCAACTACATCAGAGGCAAAGTAGTAGCCTAGCCGCGCTAGACAACCCACGGCAACAAATTTAATTCTCTGCCAGGGTGGGTCTAGTTACCCTCCATAAGGCTCGAGGCTTGATTCTCCTGAAACTGGCCGGACGAATCACCATGAAGTGTAGAGTCAGAAGGCGGGCGTAACGAAGTGACGACAGAGGCGCGACGATTCTGACAGAAACAACCGGCGCACAATAAACAGTTATCTTTCGACTCGGCTTTGGCCACAGCCCTTAAAGATTTGAAGCTAAAATTCAACTTGAAAGATAAACAAAGGACGGCACTGAAGTGTTTCATTCAGAAAAAAGACGTATTTGGACTTATGCCGACGGGATATGGCAAATCCTTAATATACCAGTTGGCTCCGCAGCTCCGCTGGTTGGGAAGCTAATGGCGCTCTAGGAACTACGTCAGCCTATTCGTTGCGCTGATTGGTTGTATACCTACCCAATTGCTGCGGAGTGATTTGAAAGACAACCTTTTCGCCCGCCTCCCTCCCTGTCGAGCGGCCCTAGACCCTCGTGCCTTCAGAAACATGGGTCTAGCGCGGCTAGGCTAGCAAAGTAGCGTATTTTAAATACATTTATTTAACTGGGAATCGATTAAAAAAATATCGATACTGATAGTCAAAAAAAAAAAATATATTGGATGTGATGATAGCCTTGACTGATAATTAGTCGACCCACAGTTGTGTGATTTAATTTAAAAACAATTTCATCTTTTCTTTCCTTTCCTTCTCACTGTTAATGCTCTAGTTAATTGTGACTAATAATTCTAATGTTATTATTGGCAATATTATTTCACATATTGAATAGATAATGCCGCTTCTAGGTATTGGCCTGCCATTGGCCTTTGCATAAAGATTTACATTTGATTTCTGGCTCATTCATTCATGAAAGAAATAGCATTTATTGTTTTTACATTCCTATGTACGTTCATGCATTAACCTTTAGTAGCATTATGCATTTTTTGCGTTCTCTTGAGTCTGCATCTCTGCTGCTGCACTTAAAAGACTAGCTTAGAGATAATAGAGGGAGAGAAAGAGAGTGATAAATAAGGAGAAGGATGAGAGGGTGAATGCATTGAGAGGAAGAGAGTGGTTTGGTAATGCATATCCTCCTTTTTGTTATTTCTCCTCTGTGTTTCTGTCTTTCATAGCGAGGATCAGTGAAGTGGCAGGTGGATAAAGAGAACACCTGCTCTCTTCATCTCTCTCTGCTTCTTTCTTTCTCCCTCTCTGTGCATTTGGCTCTTTTTTTCCCTCTCTTGTTCTCTCATTGCGCTCCCTCTCTCTTTTCTCGAGTCTCACCCATTTTGTCTCTCTCTCACCCCCACTTCATTTTTTGCATTGATGCAGGCTGTCAAACATCTCACGGAAAAAAAATGAAAAAGGAAATGCAAATGGATCTCAAGTGTGTGTGTGTGTGTGTGTGTGTTAGAGATCAGAAGCACAGCAGCAGGAAAGGATAGAGGGAGGGGTGGATGTTATTTTCCCTCTCATATTAATTCTATTCATTAGGCCTGTCTAATTAATTCAGTTTCTCCTCCCTCCTTCATTTCACTATATTTTACTTTCAGACCTCCCTTGCTTCCTACCTTCTCTTCTCCCCTTGTCCCCATTGCTATTGTCTTCTTTTCTTTTTTCCTCCCTCCCTTTCACTTCTGTTGCAGTCCTCAGATTGACACTGGCGATGCCGGTGTTGATTGTGGTTGAAAATATCACAAGTAACCGTTGGACAGATTGTCGTGAAATTTGAAAACTTAAATTTGGCACATAAAATTTCTGTTTATTCTTCTGTTGAATGTCCAACAATCACCAAGGTCAATGCTGAATGGGAAATTTTAGTGCACTAAAAACCAACTGTATGCATATTTACATTATTTTTGTAGGTATGTCATTGGATTTAAAGACCACCTCAGCAAGTCCTCACAGATTAATTACTATTTCTATAGACTCTTGCACTCTACATGCCTTTTAATTATATTTAAAGTATGTTTTCATGAGTCCACTCCTCTGTCAACCAGTTATCAACCCAGCCAGTTACTGTATTTATTGATTTATCCTTTTTCAGTGTTACTATTTCTGACATAAGTGTAATATAAATACTAGGGCTGGACCCGAATATCCCGAATATTCGTTCTCTACAGCACTATCCGGATATTAATTTGGTGTCCGAATATTCGCCAATGTTAGTTGTAGTAGTTGGCCCTTAGAAAGGAAGTCTTGGTCAACCATTACTGTTTTCCACCACTTTCTCAAATCCTACATACTATGGCTGTAACCCACAAGTCCTTCTCTGTAGATACTGTCAGTATGTCTTGGGAGATCTTGAGATGTCCCTTGGCCAGGTAGGATTTGTAATTCCTCCAGTGTGTTCTGCGTAAGACCCATGGTTGGACTTGCCAGGAACACATCCACTACAAAGAAACCTAATCAGAAGCCTGAATGCCCTCAGCTGCCTCCTTTGAATCTGGAAGAGCGGCAAGTTCTATTCTGAGCTCCTTCTTGAGAGTCTGAGCTCCTCAACCTATTGTTGAGCATTGGAGCAACCATACTCGGAAGTAAACACTTGTGGAGAAAATATTTTTGGTATCTTCAGGTTGTGACTCAAAGCTCCCAACCATGTGTGAGGATTCAGGGACTGACTGTCCATGTTTTGGTTTGCAGTCATATAATTGTACTATAGGATGTCAATCAAACTTCCGCTTTAGAACGGTACTATAAATAAATCCGTGTTTTTAAAAATTTCTTCATGTTTTCAAATATATATTTTCTTTACCACCGTCATAAATAATTTTTTATTGTCTTGTTGGAATTGCCTTCAACTTGCGCTCTTTCTATTGGCCAACGGGAGGTGAAAAAAATGCCTGGTTGCATAGAAGTCTATGAGAAAAATGACCCAACTTATACCTCAGTTTGTTACCCCAATAGGCGTTTTCCTAATATGTTGACGCAGTTTCTGTGTTCAAGCCTCTTTCAATAAAACATGATTTAATTTTTCTAAAATTGTAGCCCAATTTACAGGGTGACCCAAAAAAAGTTTACACTCAGTTGATTGCTTGTTTTAAAGCCATTTAAGCATCTCTAGCTAGGTTTTCATGTTCCAATGATTCCTTGAAGTCTCTCAATGCAGCTGGTAATCTCTCTTCTCTCAAATTCATGTGCTTCTGTTGAAAATGAAGAAAACTTTAGCTGTACCTGAATTACTGCGTGCCGGTCTAACACCTACTGAGATTGCAGCACAGCAGGGAATATCCACATGTCCCGTCTACAAAATTAAAAAGAAGCTGAAAGATACTGGAACAGCCTCACGAAAGCCTGGGTCTGGTCATCCCCGGTCTGTGCGGACCAAAAACTTGATTGACAAGATCAAACAGCGCATCAAGACAGATCCTGTGAGGCCCATGAGAAAGATGGCTTGTGAGCTTGATGTGAGCCACTCCTCAATGCAACGGCTCATCAAGAATGATCTGAACATGAAGTCCAGCAGGAGGGAGCACCAGCACACACCTCCAAAAGGACTCAGGAATGGTTGGATGCCAAATTGCATGCATTCTGGTCCAAGGATATGTGGCCACCCCAGAGTCCAGATCTCAATCCCCTGGATTATAGCATATGGGCAACTGTGGAGGACAGTGCCTGTAAGAAGCCGCACCCTTCTGTGCCAGCCTTGGAGAGGTCCATTCTTAGATCTTGGGAGAAGATGACGGCATCCTAGTACATAAAGAAGACCTGTCAAGCATTCAGCAGGCACCTGCAGGCTGTTGTGACACTTAAGGGGGGACACATTGAATAGTAGAATCTATCGTACGTGCTCTTTACAACGATGTATAATTTGTGAATAAATTCTAATTCTAAGCTGAATAAACATGGTATTAAAGTTGTATTCTGCCAGTGTAAACTTTTTTTTGGGTCACCCTGTAGAATGTAATAAGTGATAATGCAGGTTAAGCTTTAAAGTGTGGCCCACTTGTGACTGACAAGTCCTAATCATGTCCTTGGGTTTTAAATCAGATCCACCCTACTTAAAATCAAGAAAATCTGCCAAATTCCAAGCTTAATAATGGCAGTTTGTAAATTGATGACTGCATCTTTTAAAAACGGAGCATGTGAACAGTAGGGCTGGACCCGAATATCCGGAATATCCGAATATTCGTTTGCTATGGCACTATCCAGATATTAATTTTGGTATCCAAATATCCCCCCCCCCCCATCGGACGTCACCGGGCGGAAAGAATATGCAGCGTTACTGTCTTCCTTCTGCCTTCGGTTCACATCGGCTCATCTCGTCCTGTGATCACATATAACATATACACATATCTCTATAATATATACACATATGTCGATGTGATTATCCCCTCCTCCGCCAAGACGAAAATATTCGGAGCTCGTCTCTTCCCTGCGCCTTCGGCCCATTTTGGCTCATCCCGCCGTGTTCTTCGGCTCATTTCGGCTCCTCCATTCGTGTTTGTAAACACCACCCGAATGGCCGGGTGGCTCCCGACTCTGAAGTCACGCTTCACTTTGTTGCATAAACTCAAGACAAGATGCTGAGGACCGGTGCTTGGGAATTCTTCAGTTTAACTAAAGACTAAACGAGGGCAAAATGAGGGCAAAATGTGGACCCGGGGGACCAGACGAACGGATCCGACTGTTCGGGCCGTCGCTGGCACACCGCCGCACGAACCACACGAACGGATCCGAATATTCGGCCGGGGGGCGGAACGAATATCCGGATATTCGTCTTTAATAGGGCCCGAATATTCGGAGGCCAGAAACCACTATTCGGGCCAGCCCCAGTGAACAGTGGAAGTGTATTTTATGTAAACAACACATTCAGATATTATGTGTTTGTTAAGCATGTGTAATGACTGAGTGTACTGAGTAATTTTTCCAGTGTACACCGTCTGCAATCGAATCTGCTCAGAATCTGTGCTTAGTTTTGAATTGTAGCAACTCCACATTATTTAAATAAATAATGCTTTTTGTCCTTTCATCTTTGTAAGCTCTGTCCTTGCCTCCCACTTCCTTCTCCTGTCTTGCAGTTCTTT